>NC_056523.1:261964044-262000184 GCF_019175285.1 Sceloporus undulatus
AACTGATCACCCAAATGAACATTCATTACACCAGTGGTGTGTGTGAAGACAGTTGCGCTGGGATCAGCCTGTTTTGGCTGTTTGTTTTGCAGACAAGTCATCCTTCCCTTGATCTAGAGCTGCAGTTGATAGTCTGGGTTTCCCATCAGCGCAGACCCCCCAGCTTGAGTTCATGGGTTCTACTCCCATTAGCTGTATAGGGCTGGGCTGTTAGTCACAATTAACCTTCAACTTGTTAGGGCCCTTGATTTTTCCCCACATGGTGTTGCTAAGAAATGGAGAGGGAATGTAAACATTGCATTTTTTCCAAACATTGTGTTGGGGAATCAGAACTCAGGGAACTGCAAATTTATCCCTCCCCTTCCCCACCTTTCCCCATTTCCCAGTAATGCATCATAGCTCCTACCATATCCTCCTTCACTCTTTCTGGATGTTAGATTACTCCGAATAAAATTGTGTTCACCAGCCTAACTTAAACTACATGTTGTCACTTTTTTATTTTCAGATTTTCCTCATTCCACTGGCACACAAGGCATGGTCCGCTGGAGAATCTCATAAAACAAATACATTCAGCTGTGCTTGTGGATTACTACTAAAGTTACACATTTATTAAAATCTGCCTACGTCTTGTCCTCATTGATTAAATGCCCTTAAGCATAAGTGAATTCTGATTAATACACCATTAAGATTCAGCACACCTCCTCCACTGCTTTGATGGTTGACACATTCCCTAGAGAGGGGATTGGACAGCTATAACGAACCTGAATCTTAATTATCCACTTTGTGGAATTTCACTGCAACTGAAAGATCTACTGTTTTGTCTTGCAAGCAAGAGCCATGCCCTTACCGCAACAAAATGGACCTGGTTCAGGATTATTTCATCTTCTGTTCCTAGCATATAAATGACTTTCTGTATGTATCATGCATATATTTTTATGGCCGAGATCACGCATTTAGAGCACTATCCCTTGTTATGCGGTGCAGTACCAATTGATCAGGAAACTGAAGTGTCTGTCTCGGACTTCCAGGGTGCTGTCAGACCCACAAACAGCACAGTGTGTAATCTCCATTGTGTTATCCACAGGGTGATTTCCAGACGTGTGGCTCGCGGACATTGGAAGGGTGGCCCACATTCCATGTTTTGAAATGGCTTACAAAATTGTGGTTCTGATGTTGCTTTGCACTGTAAATAGTGGATGAAGCTTTTGTAGATATAATCCACCCAATTAGGTTCATTTGTGTTCCATAGAATCAATGGGAATCTTGATGCTAATTGGCTAAATAATAATAATAATAATAATAATAATAATAATAATAATAATAATAAGAAGTTTTATTTATAAACCGCTATTCCGTGTTGATCATAGCGGTATACAGGTAAAAATTGCAATATCAAACTCAAAATACAGGATAAAACTGTATTTTTACAGGATATCCTCCTGTGCATCTTGATTTGGGAGCAGGTGCCGACCGACATTGGACTCTAGGGCCCAACCATTTCAATATACCTTACGCACTCAGTTCCTTTAGATGTGACAGTGCTAGGTTCAATCCAAGGCCCATCTAATTAAAAATAATTTAAAAAAAGATTTCAGGCAGTTGGGCTGAGAAAGGCCTTAAATTCCAATGCCACTCAGGACCACCAAGAATGGCCTGGATGGAGCATTAGTTTGATTCTATACAGTATTAGGTGGCTTCATATGCTCAACATGCCTGAGTGTTTTATAAATCCCTGTTATATGAATTATAAATTTATGAAGAATTAGAATGTATGCACAAACCAGATAATATAAAAGGTCTATGAAAAATGTGGGTTGCTCTATCTCTTACATTGCTGTTGTTGTTGTGCCATTTCCAACTCATAGCAAATCTAAGGTGAACTTACTACAGAGTTCTTGGCAAGATTTGTTCAGAGCTGGTATGCCCTTGGCTTCCTTTGAGGCTGAGAGAGTATGATTTGCCCAAGGTCACCCAGTGGGATTCCCTGGCTGAGTGGGGATTTGAACTGTGGTCTCTAGAGTTTTACCGTATGGCTATGTAAAAGGATTTTTTGCACAGGACCCAACTGAAATGTGCATTTTCTGAATCAGTGAGAACACTAATTTGCAGGCTGTCATTGAAGATGAAACAAAAGTGGGTGCCATGTTTGTATTTTCTGGAAAGCCATGCACATTTCCCTGGAGTGTAAAGGACAGCTAATGAGAGTCAGCCTTGTTGGTTAGCAGAGGGTGGGCATGAGAGCAAGCAAAGGTTTCCCTCAGGTTCTCTCTTGGCCCATAAAAGATGCTTCCTGCACTGGGCTAACCATCTGCAGCTTTAATTGGCAATCCTATCCACCCTTTCTGTTTTGGGGTTTTTATGTTAAAAAAAAAGATTTTGTTACTGGCATCAAATGCTTAACATTGATCCAGTTCAATGGTAGGTGGTACCTGTGAACCAATCATACACAGTTTGGTGGGACCACTTCAAAACTTTGTTGGTGCAGGCAATCAAGTTATGCCCAGCTTGGGGGCAAATGGCTCTGCCTCACTCCAAGGGACATTAGAAGCACATGGTGGTTTCCACCCAAATAGATTCCTGCATCTCTCATTCCAGCACTACCCAGTAGGAAGGCTGTGTGAATGGTTTTCCATCAGTTGATAGGTGGGTCAACTGATGAATGGGGTTACCATCAGCCAGAAAGTGGGCCAACTGAAGACAGGATCCAGACCCGTGCTCTGAGAAAAACATATTAAAATGTAGCCAATAAAGTTGTGGCCTGTTCCATTCCAAGGTAATGTTGTCTGTGTTCATTCTTGCTAAACATGAAATGAAGCTTCACATTTGCCACTGGGACTGCAAATAAACTGGTATAGATTGAGTCTCCCTTACCTGAAATGCTTGGGACCAAAAGTGTTTTGGAGTTTTGGGATTTTGGAATATTTACATATACATGATGAAATATTTTGGAGATGGGACTCAAATCTAGACATGAAATTCATTTATGTTTCATATATATCTTGTACACATAGCCCAAAGGCAATTTTATGCATAATATTTATAATACTTTTGTGCATGAAACAACATTTCTTCACACTGAACCATCAGAAAGCAAAGGCATCACTGCTTCAACCACCCATGATAAAAACTGAGTATTTTGGATTTCAGAATTCCAGATAAGGGATATTCAACTTGTACTATGAATTAGTCTTTCACTTTGTCAACAAGTTTATACACATCTGGCTCTGAGTGACAATAAAAAGGTAGATTACCTCACCTATTTCATTATTTTCTATACAGAATGTGACAGCCCTAGTTATATACAGAATGCTATATGCATAGTTATAGCATTCTGGCAATTTAAATGGTATCAAACCGCTATAAATGTGAAATATGGATGCACTTCCAATGTGAAATCCACAATGTAAATAAGATCGTATGTAAAGTTGTGTGGTTGTTGTTGTTGTTTTAATTGCATGTATATATGATATCTCTGAACTGGGAAAGTTCTGACATATGTTCATGTGCAGTACAGTAGTAGTAGTAGAAGAAGATGAAAAAGGAGAAAAGCAGCAACAGCAGCACTAGTAGCAACAACATAATAATAAAAGGATGACTACTACCACCAAAAATGATTTGCTAGGTCAAGTGTTACACATAATGCCCAGATTTTCTATTAATTTCCTGCATGAAAAACGTCATCCATGTTGGAATTATACAACTTGTGACACAAGTATAGGTATACCTGTTGCTGAACCTAATTGAAAACATTACTGTATCACTGATGAGGATAATTATCTGTCACCATTCTCTCTCTCTCTCTCTCTCTCTCTCTCTCTCTCACACACACACACACTTTTTTTCAGAAGTAATATAATAGGATTTTAAGAGTGTAATATAATTCCTTTCACTGGTTTTTCAAAATAATAATAATAAAATATAATGGAGGCATTAATTTTTCTGAATTAGAAGCTTCCAAGGCTGTTTAGTTAGAATGGCTTTCCTTCTGAATGATAAACACAAAATAACTGAATACATAGACACACACACTTTATGTGCAACATTCTTCTCTGCCAAGGGAAGCAGGCAGTGGCAGATGCCTTGTTATTTAACCAAGTCTTATTTCTTTGTGTCAAAAAATATCAACGACAAAAACGATAAGTGTCTTTCTCTCTGTGTTTGCATTCCTTTCATTCCTCTTTCATTCCCATTAATTGCTACATTGACTGTCTTTATAAGTAGAAATCCAAGTTAGGAAATGGGGAAGCTAGAAAGAAACAAATAAAATGTATATGTGTGGTTTTATGTGACAAAATTGTCTTTACCTTCCTTTTTATTCTAATAAACAGACAGCAAACAAATGCAGATACACTGCTCCCTCGGGTTACGAAATTAATTCGTTCCGCGGCCGCTTTCGTAACCCAAAAAGCCTTCGTAAGCCGAATTGCCATAGGCGCTAATGGGGAAAAGCCGCGTTTCGTGCGAAAAAGCGCCGAAAAGCACCAAAAAATTTTTTCGTAACCTGAAAAAAATTCGTAACCCGGAACAATTATTTCCAATGGGATTTTTTCGTATCCCGGAAATTTCGTAACCTGGGTATTTCGTATCCCGAGGTACCACTGTAGCTGTATGTTCCTGGATTAAAACAGTGCTTTAATCAGCCTTTGAAGAAAGCTAAAAATAAATTGAAGGTTTTTTTTTATTAGTACAAAGGAGAACATGCCCTCAGTGGAACAAATGCAGCATCCAGGCAGACATGTCTCTATAGCCACTGAATTCTTTTAAGAACAGCTCCTCTGAATCCAGCCTTAATATATTTGCACATGTATGCACATAACCTTCAAAGTAAAACCCACTGTGTTCAAAGATGGCTGTGTCCAGGTGCTTACGTAAAGGATTGTTGAAAGATCATGTAGTCAATGTAGTTAAAGCCATTTCTTATTTCCCCACTCTGCAGACACTTCCTCTTCATTACGTCTCAAGACAATATAAAGACAAAATGATTTTAAAGTCAAGTCTCTCCTACTTCCCTCTCTCAGATGCCTTTTATAACATTTTGCCTGTTCCAGAGATTTAAAGATCTTTCAAACTTCCATGAGTTTTGCAACCTTTTGGTTGAGGTAATGAAACTAATAATACAATATGGGTTTAGGAAGCTTTCTTGGGGCCAGCATTTTGAGCTCTCTGATAACTGTCACAAACATACTATGACTTGTTAAGATTTGTAATTTAGCAGTTACTTCTCAGACTTCATTATTTGTTATCTCTGCTTCACATGATACTTCAGATGTGCTTACAATAACAAGGGCTTAGATGTGGCTCTCTCTCTCTCCAATACTTTTTCACGCTGGAGAATGTAATGGCTATTAACTATGATAACAGAGAAGTCAGCTGCTGATCGCTGGCAGGACTACAGGAAAACAAGACTACTGGAAAACAAGAGGGAAATATTCACACTCAGGAGAAGCTCATGGTTTGTGGAAATACAACAGACACATTATGGGGGAAATCTAATCAGGCATTAAGAAAAAATTCAGGCTAGCCCCGGCTGGGAATGTTCATTGGCCATTAAATGCTGAATATTGGGAGTGGACATTAACCAAGAGGCCTTTCACATCACACAATTTTAGCACTACATTGCCCTTCATTGTCCAGAGTTTAATTCAATTGAATCCTGGGATTTGTAGTTTAGGAAAGGATGTCTAAGGCTACATCTGCTGTGCAGAAATAATCCATTTTGACATCACTTTAACTGCCATAGCTCACTACTGTGGAATCCTGGGAATTGTAGTTTGCTGTGGCCATGGCAGTTAAAGTGGTGTCAACCTGGATTATCTCTACAGTGTGGATACAGCCTAGTATTCTCCACCAGAGAACTGTAGTGCTCCCTCAGACTACCAGTTACAGGATAAAATAGGATGTTTTCAAGATGGTTAGAGCCTTATTATATTTCAAAAGTAAGTTGAGACAGAGCGGTAGAGAAGTGTGTTTCTGCTTGCTTCAGCACACGACATCCATAGCACTTCCATGAGGAACTGGTTGTAAAAGTGTAAGAGCCAGTCATAAAAGCATTCCTTTTGCCAAATGGATTTTCCCAGCATGGCAAATGGGGTGCTTTTATGACCAGCTCCAACAGAAGTGCTAAGTCATGAGGAGAAGCAAGCGGAAAAATGCTTCTCTGCGACTCCCTCTCAGTTTACTTTTGTAATCCAAAAATGATCTTAAAGTGTGAAATGTAGGAGGAGGTGTTGCATTAATAAGATTACTCCATATTGCAACACTCCATTTTATGTCCTAATTGGTCCTAATAGCAACATCAAACCTCCATGCATGGATGCCAGTGTTTTATATTGATGTAACAGCCGATTCTATCAATGTAACTCTTGTTTTGGAACCATACACTGTGGTGATGGTTCGATGGCCAAGAAAGCCATCTCCATTGTCAGTGAAAACTTGAGACCTGTACAGTGCAGCTGTTTTCTCTGCTGACAAAGATGGCTTTCAATGTTATCCCCCTCTAATCATTATAGTACCTGTGGTCGTTTTACCCCTGCAGCTTTACCTACCTCTGTGCCACCATCATGTACATCAGACCACAGCCACAATTTAACTCCCAATGCCAAACACACATTTTAAACAACAGAAGAAAGGCATTGCCTCAAGGCTCTGCACTGGCGTCCCCAGAGGCAATTAGTTGGCTGTAGTTTGAAAGAGAAGGGTAAACTAAACATATTTCAACTAGCAAGACTGTTCTTGTGATGTCACTAGGGCCCTGAACACATGGACCAGGATAGCACAGGTCAAACCTGTGGTATCCTGGCCTGGGTCCCAATCTGGATGAACCCTGGATTGACATGGGGACGGGCAAGTGTTTAAAAGCTCTCCTGTCTTTGCACCACAGACCTGCTACCACTGATCACACCTTCCTTAATTGTTGTCACTAGTGAGACGCCCTTGGTCATTTAGACCCATGTTAAGGCTCCTTTGCCCTGGGATCAGGCCAGATCTACAAGATCAGTGTATGGTCGTCTGGATCTGGGTCTGATCCCAGCTGTAATGACTGGGCCCTCCAGTCATTTGGCGACTTCTCCTGTACTACAAAGGGTTAATCTAGGGGGAGGTACATGCTCATGAGAGCTGACATCACATGCTAATGAGCTGTGACATCATAGCTGATGTAAGGTCTAACTGACCAAACAGAGTGTAGGACCGCGAGATTCAAGAACACTCTATGGGAAATCTTTAAAAGGCCCTTTGCGGCCATGTGGTTCTTTGTCTCTCACTCCCTCCTCTTGGGGGAACCAGATGTTTCTTTGTTCTCTGGGTCTGTGAGGAACAGGCTCAGGGATGCATGTGGAGTTGGCAAGGAACCAGCTCTCTGCACCCAAGAACTCAACACGGACTGCAAATCCCATCACTGTGTGAGTAGCTAGGGAAGGTGTTAGTTAGTGCGTCTAGGCTTTTATTATGTTATCTAATAGCTTGCCTGAAATGAACTCTTTGTAACTATGCTTTCTATACCTGCAAGGCAAGGAGGCTTTGCATGAGGATGTCCTCTTATCCTAATCTATTTCTTTAAAATAAATATCTTTCTTTAAAAGTATCTGCTGTCTCTCTCTGCTCCTGTACACGCATCTTAAGCTCGGTTTACTGGTTGCTGTAAGCTAGCAAGGAAGGAATCTAGAGATCCCTAGCAAGTCTCAGTGTGTGCTTGGGGAAACGTAGGTTGTTTGGAAAATTCACTGAGTGGTGTCACCACACCAGCCTAATAGCCTGCATTGTCTAAACAAGTCAATGTGAGGCTGGGCAGAATGTGGGGCTTTTGGCCCCTAGATTTACCATTACATCTAGGATCTAGGACCTGCTTTCTGCTAGTAGAAAGATTGCACTCATGCAATGTCCAACTGTCTGATTTTGGAGGATATCTCTCTCCCGGTGCACAGTTCACTGCATTCAGATAGGAAGTTGGGGTGCGAATGTCCATTTACACCAGCCTTGTTGCATACATCTAAATCTGGATCAGACCTATGGCAAATAAAATAGCAAAGGAAATGGCAGGTAACTTTAGGTGTTGATTTTACTCAATAGGCAAACATGGGATGTATTTGCACTCTTAATCTCTGGAGACTATTTCAGTTTTTCACCCACCAAACACAGGCCAGTACAACAAGAATAATTATTCCTAAAGAATTTCTATCATTTTAGCACTATCATTGCAATTAAAAAAAACCTATGAGAATATTCTGCCATTGAGGTCATTTCTATTTTAAGACTGGAATATGAGCAATTAATATATTCAACAGTGGTTTTAGAGGAACTGCTTGTAGCATCTGTTTTAAAAGAAGAACCAGGTTAGCTCTGTTTCAAAGCTCCAGTGCTTAGATACTATCACTTCTAATAACTGGAGGCATTTACATCTTTGAAGGAGAGCTACTGTGATTTATTATAGTGCCTTTGTAGCTCAGGGAGTCCAAATATTAGTATGCAGTCTTAAGCATACTGACTAGGGATGGAGTCCTAAATCAATGAGTGCACACAATTTGAATCCTGCTTGTAAACTTTCAAATTCACCAAGGAATTGGTCCCTTGACTAAAGCGATACATCTGAGTAAATTTCAGATTGGGTTGTAAGAACATCTCAAAATAGTAATGCATTTTAAAGTCTGTCGTTTTGTCTTATGTGTTGTTTCTCTGTGTATATTTACTTATACTTCTTTAAAATATTTATAATATCCTCTTTAGAAGATTTTCAAGGTAACTAGTAATAGTATGAACAATATAAAAACTAACAATACAAAACAAAACAGTCAATAAATTTCAGTAGCAAACACTGTCAAATGCCATAGAGCAAAAGGTGATAAGATTTCTTTGTCATTTAAAAAGAAATTACCAGGATGTAAGCTGACAAATTGTTAAAGGAATTGAGATATCACAACAATGACAACAAACTTCATTTTTATTATTATTTCACCCACTCCTCAACCATGAAAGCTGAGGGGATTCTGACAAGAATCTCAGAAAAAGGTCTCAGCACTGATCAACTAAGTTATATTTACATTTATTGTTGGGGGGTAGGGTCTTGTTGGTGGGCTAAGCCAATGTAACTAGGGAGCTTATTGCATTAAGAAATAAGCAGGTTTACCTCTTCTGGTTTCAATTCAGATTCCGGAATACCCCCGGATGTTATCATACCTAAATCGCCACTGATCTAGCTGGGATGCTGCCGCCTGGATGCATCCTGGGGTGAAGCCTCATTCAGCCAGCACATTTTTGAAGTCGGGGAGCTTCCGATGTCAAAAATTGGCCAGCTGAGTGAGGCTTCGACCTGGGATGCATCCAGGCAGTGGCATCCCAGCTAGATTGGTGCCGATTTAGGTATGGTAACATCTGGGGGCATTCCAGATCCTGAATTCAAGCTGGAAGAGGTAAGTCGGCTTATTTGTTAATGCAATAACCTCCTAGGTGAAGGCAGCAGGAGCAAAAAGATCAGAGTGCAACACCAATGTTGGATTGCCAGGTTAAAAGCACTCTAGACATTGACCTTGTATGGCTCAAACTGGAGACCTGGGGACAGTGCCTGATGACATAAAAAATAGGGGGGGGGGAATAAACATGGTAATCATGTCAACTACAACTGTTCAGAGCATGCCAAAGAAGAAGAAGTAAGGAAATGTAGGAGGAAGGGGAGAAGAGGAGATTGCTGAAGAATTTCTTGCAACCATTCCAAAAAATCCTGTAACAACAGTGGGGGACAGGAGCATACACATTTTTTTTAATATTTTGTTTTCAGGGAAGTGTTGCCCCCTGAGATTGTTCCCCTTACTCAAAGATCTGGGGATGAAAGGCCAGGAATCATCAAAGGAAGTAAGGCACTGGAGAACTAAGCTACTCAGAGCGAGCAGATTGTGCTTGTCTTTCCTCACCATTGCTGTGTGAACCAGGAAAACTGCTAGTATAGGGTACCAGCAGGATTCCAGCTACTGTCTCCAGTCCCCCAGTTACTCAAAGAGGATTAATATTATTCTGTTGCCACATTTAAATCCTACCAGGATGTATGCAGACAGGCAATTACCCAACAAAGGAACCACCATGGAGTGAACTTCTAACACTGGAGGGCTCACACATTCTTAGGCATAGTTCCCAGTGGGAAATTGTTTTAGACTACCCAGTTTGCTTCTTCATGAAGGAGTGGGTTAGTTTTTTTACTACCTTCTGAAGTAAAGTACTGTTCCTATAACAGCAAGTTATTCTAAGGAGTAATTTTAGTGGTAAACTGGCAGTGAATTGGTAAGGCAAACATATTTGGAAAAAAAGATGGTTCCTCCCTTCTTCTCATATGAGCTCAAAGTACCAAAAGTCATTTGTCAGTGTGTGTTACTCCAGAGATGGCAGCAATTATTTCTATACATAAGCCAATGTATTTCTTCTGAAACTGGTACAGGAAGCAGGCATGAATCATAAAGAACATGTTCCATTACTACAGAAGTCAAGCATTCAAGAGTTTTGTTTTCCTCATTTTAGTAAAACATTCTATTTCAAGGAAAGGAAACAAGTTTCTGTCACTAATAGCTCCTCTAGCCTCCCTATTGACATTTTGTATATAGAGAATAGATAAAATATGACCAGGCAGGGACGTAGCCAGGATTTTGGGAAGGGAGGGTCCAGACTAAGTGCCACCATTATAATGGGGCTTGGGTACGGCGGCACAGCAGCACGCACCATTCATTTTATCTCACGGAAGGGGGGGTCCGGACCCCAAGAACCCCCCCTTGGCTACGTCCCTGCTTCAGGAATCCCTTAACACTTAAGGAGTAGGGGGTTAAATTGAGAGAAAATCTGAAGTGTTCTTGTCTGATGTTTCCTTGCATGAATTTTCTTATACCATGCATCAGCTACTTGACACAAAAAGTTGTAGTGGTACTGTGTTGTCATTTCTTTTGTAACTCTTAGTGCCCATCTTAAAGAAAGAAAATAATATGTATTAATATTTTTGTGGGGTTTTGGGGCTATGTGGCCGTGTTCTAGAAGAGTTTACTCCTGATGTTTCACCAACATCAGGGGCTGCATCTTCAGAGAAATATCTGAAGATGCCAGCCACAGATGCTGGCAAAATGTCACGAATAAACTCTTTTGCAACATGGCCACATAGCCCGAAAAATCCACAAAAAACTATGGACGCTGGCCATGTAAGCCTTCGACTTCACCGTATGTATTAAACTTTATACAGAATGTAGAGCATAAACTATAAAACAGCATTCTTGAAGTAATCACTGGAAATTTGTTTTATTCAGTATGTCCCAAATGTTTCCACCAAGAAATTGCATTACCAGGATAATGTGATTTTGGACAACTAAGGATGGAACTGTGGGTATCTTGACCACAGTTATGATGTGTAGAAGCATATCTTTTCATCTTGAAAATCATAGAAAATTCTTCTGTATAGCTTAAATTGTATTAAATGAAAGCTTTGCTCAATAATACATACATGATATGAATTTATTTCCAGGAAAATCTAGAGATAATCTTGAAGTCAGAGGTGTAATAACATGACAGCTTTGGGAGTAGGGGGAATCCCCAAGACCGAGGGCCTCATCTACTCTATCTTTGCTATTAAATTTGCCATTGCAATAATCACAGCAGCAAAGCAATTACTTTTTGTGCAAATATATGTGAACAGGGTTGCACACCTTTTTAAGGAAAATTATGCTCCATGGAAGCTTCTAGAAGCCTTTCTTTTGATTACAAGAGAAAAAAAAACAGTGATTTTTGTAACTAATGTTTAAATTTGGTAGAAGCAGGGAAGAGGATGAACATAAGAATAGAACACAAGGGTCTGTTGCTATCTTATTATGACAGCTTGAGCCTTGAAAACAACTGGTGGGAATGCATTTGGCCTGTGATCCATGCTGTGATCACCTATGCTTTAGAAAGTGATATATATTACAAGGAAAGTAGAATAGAACTGAAGAAGTACAGGCAAATCACAATTTATGTTGCCCCCAATCAACAATATTTCAGATTCAGTTTCTCCAGGAAAGAAAATCATACCCACAATGCATAGGTTTCCTGGCATGCCTGCATATTTGAATGAGGCAGGAGAACATGGATGGAATGATGACAGAGTAAGACTGTTTGAAGTTTTGATGTGAGATTTTGAGTGGTCAAATAGATGGCTCAGCTGGGCTGGTGGGCTGGTGGGCTGGGGAGTGGAGAAAGCAACTCCAGATTTATATTCAGATATTTGATTTGCATTTATTGAAATTTATGGGTAACAATTTCTTTTTTTTTTTAATCTAATGATTCCTTATTGCTGTAATGATAGAACATCATGATACGTAACTGAGAGCCTTAAAATGTAATTTTAGTTTGCTATCTATCTATCTATGGAAATAAACCACTGCAGAAATATGCTGCTTGGAATCAGTAGGTTTTGTCTGTTCTCCTAGACCACCACTGGAAGAATTGAAAACACCAGGCACAACTTTCTAGAAAAAGCCGAATCTCCTTGTTAGCATTTTCCTTCCTTGAATCACCTTTATTTGTGCCATGTATCAGATCCTTTACCATATAAAAGTATCACTTCCCTAACCAAAGAGAGGAGGTGAGAATGGTGAGACTGGTGAATGCATTTCCAGCTGTAATGTTAATTGTATGTGTCTTATTTGAGATTATGAATAAAGCCCATCTCTTGTTCTCTCTGAGGTACTTTTCAATTACAACACTTATGGAAAACTTTAGGCCTAAATGTTCCCTTTTTTTATGAGAAACTGAACATTATCATATTAAAATCATTACTGAGCAACAGCCTGGGTATTTGTTCTGGAAACTGTCAAGATTCTTAATGGCAATAGTCTTGGAAACTACACATCTGTCAGAGGATTAATTACTCACATAAAACATTATCATTTGCCCACATCTCCTATGAGGTTGAGAGGCTGCTATAATAATTAATGGACCTATATGACATTCAGAACAACAAACATAATAATGGAGGGGGGCAGGGAGGGTGGATTTGTGTTTGGATGGAATGAACGGAACAACCTCAACAATGTAATATGCTTTTTTTTAAAAAAGCACAAACCCCACAAACATTCATCAGAAAATGTGAGATGAGAGACCGCATAGAATTCCCAAATTAAATGTAGTTTAGCCTGAAATAGTGCTCATGTTTGCATTTGAAACACAAACACATGGATAGAATCCCACCTGGTAACCCATCTGTATGATGTACAACCCCTTTTAATTTTTATAGCAACAGCAATAGCAAGTATATTTCTATACCACATATCAGCGAACTTAAGCGGTTTACAATGTGTAAGCTAATTGCCCCCAAACAAGTTGGGTACTCATTTTAGCAACCTAAGGAAGGATGCAAGGCTGAGCCAACCCTGGAGCCCTGCAGGATCGAACTCACAACCTTGTGGCTGTGAGAGGCTGCAATACCAGCATTTAACCACTGCACCACAGGGCTTCTCTATTTTTGACTCATTTATATTTGACTGAAGGACAAGATTTCCCAAACTTGGTATGATCATTAGTATTTTTTTTAATATAGTTGAATTATTAACCCTCTTCATCTATGGTCTTAAGCAGGACAATGAAAAGTGTGTGATTTTAAAAATGTTTTAAAAGAAACATGTAAACATATCCTATGTAGGATAAATATACACATATAATCCCATTGTGAAAATTGTTAGTATCTTAGAACAGTACCTCTCAGGTTGATGTGGAGGACTGGCAATTATTTTTTTCCAATGTTCCAGGGACTAGGGATGCAAAGAATATCAAAAGTATTTGGAAAATGGTTGAAAAACATATTTTTTGAGTGTCAAGAAGCAGAAGAACTGTGGAACTTTGCCTAAATCATACCTTCTTATTAAAAGACAACACAAAGCCCTAAGTGCTCATAAAAAGAAAAAAAGACATGCATAGGCAATGAGGTATTTTAGTAACATCCTCCTTGGAAACAGAACAAATAAAGACAACAAATAAACAAACAAACAAAAAAAAACCTAAGCAATTTTGGTCAATAGTTACAGGCATGTTAGGCAGTCTTGTAATACAGTTGGGCCTTGGAATCTTTCCGGGATTTGATTCCAGGACCCTCTGTGGATACCAGATTACATCTCATTATATATAGTGGTTTAGTAAAAAAAAGTGTGCTTTATATAAAATGCCAATATCAAGGTTTTCTTTTTGGAATATTTTTTTTAAAAAAAATTCAAGCCATGGCTGGTTGAATTTGTGGATGCAGAATCCATGAATACGGAGAGCTGACTACATACCTGCCCATGTTTGGGCATCTTATTTCTCTACTCTCTTTAGGGAGAGAGTAGAGGAATATCTTCTATCCCTGGATCATTCGGGGTAAATCCTGAATTGTGAATAACCTTCAAAAACTGTGTGATTTTCAAATACTTTCTCACAGCAGGAAGAGTGTTGCTGAAATTCCTCATTAATATCTTCAGAAACAAACTTAGTAAACAATTAGATTGCTACCAGGGACTGACATCATATTTTTGCCATTGGCAACATTTGTTTCTTTCTTTCTTGGAAACCCACCAGAGACTAATTGCCAGTGGTAAGACTACCACTGTTTGAGATAGGATACTTTTAATCCATGTATTGCTTTCTTTCCCTTTCTATGTCTAGCACATTTTTTAGTCTAAGCTTTTCCACAAATGCGCCACATCTTATGTTTTTGTCTTTATATTGCAGTAATATCAGTATCTGTTCCAGCTTCTTCCAGATTTAGCACCCTGAGGAACTAAAAATTTCCTGCTCTTCTACACAACCTCACTCCTCCACAAACCTTTTTGCCTTCTATTCCTGGAAGCCTTTGCCAGACATCTTGGCCTTACTGTCTTTTCTCATCCTACATCCTTTTTCTCAGGTCACCTTTCCTATGGGCAGCAGGTCACAATTTCAATTGTTTAGCAAAATAACATATTCAACATTGACATTAGAAAAGTTATATTTTGGTCTCTAGCTTCCAGAATTAGCTACAAGCCCAAGAATTACATTTTCTGAGCTCTCTTCAGATATATTTGAGATTTGCTTTTTCCAATCAGCACTTCCTAGAAAATTATTCAGATATACATATAGCAGTTTATGATGATGATATATAAAATGTGCTCATGTTTTTGCACAATTGGAATCTAAAATGACTTTCATTTAAACCTTGGCCCAACCTTGGATTCATAGAACATTCTTGACCAAATTGCTCTCTTTGAGCCTCAATGATCCATAAAATGATCATAATAATGCTACCTACATCAGTCACAGGGGTGAAATAGGACATCATACTATGGATATAAAAACATGGCATATGTGAATTCATTGATGCCAACCAAATGTGTATCCCACTATTCAACATTTGTGCTGATGTTACATGCATAAAATTCTGGCATTTACATCAGTGCTGTCCCAGCATAATGTTTTGCGTGATTGAACTGGTGTAAGAGTTGTTATTTGCCAGCACAGCAAATCTTAGAGTTGCATATATCAGAGATGAACATAACATGAATTGTAAATCTCTTTCTGAATCAGCCAAGCATTTACAATTGTATAAATAGTTAAATGTGGGTGTTGAAGGAAGGGTAGTAAGATGTATAGAAGGCTAGTAAATTCAGCTGAGTATTGTTGTCTTGAATATGTGGATAAGAAGTATTATTATTGTTATTGTTACTACTACTACTATGCCTACTACTATTATAGTCATCCCACCTTTCACTCAAAATTGGAACTCAAGGATGCATGCAATTTAAAAAGAACTATATAATTAAACATACAAAAAGTTGAAATTAAAATGGAATTTATTATTAAAACAGTTCAGATGTATGCTTAATAAAATACAATTAAAAAGATTAAAAAGATTATTTAAAACAGTTGAGTTTAAAACAATATATCATCCCTTAACCCATTATTTAAAAATGTTCTGTATTGAAAACCTGTTGAAATAAAATGAGTTTTGCCTGCCGATGGAAAGACAACAAGAAGGGGACCACTCAGGCCTGCCTGGGAAGGGAGTTCCAAGGTCACCAAGGGCAGCCACCAAGAAGGCCTTCTCTTGCATCCCAACCAACTATGTTTGCGATGATGGTGGGACTAAGAGAAGGGCCTCTCCTGATGATCTCAGTCTAGGTTGCTCATACAGGGAGTCACAGGTCCAAAACACACTGTAGAAATAATCCTGTTTGAGACCGCTTTAACTGCCCTGGCTCAGTGCTAGGGAATCCTGGGAAGTGTGGCTGCCTGACTCACCATGCAGCCAATTTGCTGCTGGGGGGTGGATGGCACTTGAAGGTTACTGTGGCTCCTGCTTGGGTGAGACTACAGGGCTTGACAGATCAGCCATTAAGGCAGGCCTGGGGGCGAAGTCGGGGATGGCATCCATATGACACATGCCCTGACTCCAGCCTCAGGCCAGTGTGATGCTGCAGACCACTCTACATGGCACGCGGCATCACAACGCTCCTCTGGTGATGCGTCTACATGACTCTTGCACTGGGAAGCCATGAGGGCGGCGGGTGTGGATTCCCTGTTGGGATGCTGTACAGCTTTCAGTAGGGATTGGTGGAAGATGGCCCCCTGGCAGGGTTGTGAATCTGATCAACATGGCTACTTGTTCTGTGGAGCACTGGTCCTACAGGGACCTGGGGGTGCTGGGATCGTGGAGAAGTTGCCATTGTGGGGCAACTCCTGATCATCATTCCCCAGTGACAAGGGGTGGAGATGTGAACATGCGAATAGCCGGTTACCCCCTTTTGTCATCCCGAGGCCCAGTTGTGACCAAGCAGTGGGGTTGATCAACCAATAGTTGTGTTGGTCGATGCCAGATCCTGACCCATGACTCAGGCCAACCCCACCTGTCAGCTGTTTGTAATAAAGTTGTGGCTTTTTTTCTTCCATATGGTAGTCTCTGTGCATTTCTTTATGCAGCGCACCTCCACTGCAATTGCAGTTTATTGTGGCATCAGCACTCTCTGACAGGAAAGCTAAATGTATCACAAAATACTACAGTTCCCAGAATTGAGCACTGAGCCAGGACAGTTAAATGGTCGCAAACTGGAGTATTGCTGCAGTGTGTTTTGAACCATAGTCTGCCAGAAAGCCTGGACACGATCGATATAGGGTTTTACAGGTCATAACCAGCTCTTTGAATTGTGCCTGGAAACAAACAGGCAGCCAATGGAGCTATTGTAAAGGGAATAGTATGCCCCCTGTAACCTGTCCCAGTTAACATTTTACCTGCAGTTCTTTGTACAAGCTGAAGTTCTGAACACTCTTCAAAGGCAGCCTCATGTAGAGTGTGTTCTAGTAGTCCAATAGGTTGTAACTAAGGCATGTACCACTGTGGCCAATTTTGTCATTTCAAAGAATGGGTGCAATTGACTCATAAGCTTTAAATGTGTCAAAGAACTCCTGATCACTATATAAACGTGGAACTCTGGGTTCAAAGCTGAGTCCAGGAGTACACCCAAACTGTGAACCTGAATTTTCAAGGACAGTGTAACCCCATCTAACACAGGCTGCATTTCCTGATCTGACTTTCAAATGACTAGCAATACCTCTGTCTTATCTGCATTAGATCTCAATTTACCCTCTTCCAGCCCATCATTCATGACAGACACTGGGTTAGAATCAAGATGTCATCCATGAATTGAGGTGGAAAGAAGTAACATTGGTGAATGTCATCTGCATATTGATGGCACCACACCCCAAAGCTCCAGGTAACCTCTCCCAGTGGTTCCATGTATATATTAGCATGAGGGGATTGGGGGGGGGAGACAGAATGCTGATAAATGCCACAGGCCAAGGGCCATGGAGTCAAATAGGAGTCCCCCAGCACCACCACCTGAGTTTGCCCCTTCAGGGAGGAATGGAGCCATGGTAAAACAGTGCCTCAAAGTGTTATCCCAATGAGGTGGCCCAGAAAGATATTGTGATCAATGGTATTGAAAGCCATTGAGATATCTAGCAGAAGTAACAGGGACACACTCCCTCTGTCCTCTTCCCTACATAGGTCACTCAACAAGGCAACTAAAACTGTCTCTGTTCCATATCCAGCCTTGAAACCAGACTGAAATGGATCTAGATAATCTGTTCCATCTACAAACCTATGGAGCTAGGAGACTATCACTCACTCCAGTACCTTGCTCAAAAATGGTATGCTAAACACTGGCTGATAATTATTCACAATGAAGGTATCACAACTGCCTCCTTCGGGCAAGTTGGAACTCCATCATGTTGTAAGAAGGCATTGAGCCACTCAGCCAGCCCCCCTCTGACCTGTTTCGTAAGCCAGCAAGGGCAAGCTTCTAGCACACATGTGGATCTCGCCTCTCTAAGGACCTTGTCCACATCCTCACACTGTTGAGAAAGTTGGACAGAACGGGCACTTATGGATGCTGATTTTGAAAGTAGAAAGCATAAACACACATATCAAATAATCATAGGAAAAGGACACTGGGCAGTTAGACAATCCCTAATGTTTCCCCCTCTTGCCTTTTATTAGCTTTGTAGATAGATTGCCACACTTTGGTCTTTCACTTCCATTCTCTCCAAGATACTCCATTCTTCTTCAAAGAAGATAGTCAGGGGTTCTTTTTTTTAGTTTTGTTACTAAAGAGTGTCATAGGAAGGAGAAGAATGTAACTGTATATCTGTTATGGTTTGACAACAACAGGAACAACAACAACAATGATGCATTTTGGACTCTATATTTTAGAAAGATAAAATGTGTAGGATCAACAAAACAAGAAAGAGTGATGTAGTAATGCCCAACAAAGCTGGTTCTCCAAGAAATGCCAAACCATCTGTAAATATATAGAATTGTTGTCAACCATGTAATTCCCACAACTGAGCAGCTATAATAATGGAAGAAATATCATATAATGATAACAGGAAGCCTAGGCAGGAAGCCAGACTCAACATTTTGTGTCCCTTAAAATTGCCTCTTAAGAGGCAAAGGTTCTCAAATTATGACTGATGTTTGTATGTTTACAAATATTTGTTACTGCATTTATAAACTGAGTCCACTTTGTTAGAGTATATCAACAGATACCACAATGCATCTGATGTAGTAGACTCAGTCTGCAAAAGTATATGGTACAAAGGTCTTTCTCTCATTTAGTCTCAAAGGTGCTACAAGATCTCTTTGCATACCGATCCACATTAATATGGCTATAGTTGCATCTCCACTGCAGAAATAATCCAGTTTGACACCACTTTAACTGCCATGACTAAATACTTTGGAATTCTGGGAAGTCTCATTTGTTGTAGAACCAGAGTTTTCTGACAGAGAAAGCTAAATGTCTCGCAAAACCACAGTTCCCAGAATTCTTCAGCCATATAAGCTGTTAGACTACAAAAATTAGGGGCCTCCTATTCACTATGCCAACGATGCAGTTTTCTCTGCCTATTGCTGATCCTCAGAATGAGTTAAAACAGTTTACAATACTCTGACTGAAGTGCTAGTTTGCATAGTGAGGTAAAAATACCTTCTAAAGCAATGATTACAGCTATGCTAAATTAATGCAATGTATTGACAGTGATAAAAGCCACTGAATACTGAAATGTATATAAATGCCAGTCTGAAAAGGGAATTTCCTCAGCAGATAAAATGTGAGATGTATGATGATCATGTGCTTACAAATTAATGTTAAGTTTCAGATCTTATGGTTTGTAAAGGAAATCTGTTTTATGGGGCAAAGGAAGTGATTCTGTCCTCAGAATTAGGGCAATGTCAATAATTATGTTATAACTGATAAGAAATTTTACTCTAAAAGTAAGTGAACTGAGTTTGACACATGCTGCAGTTGAAACTGTCTCACAGAATTACAGGTATGGAGAAAGTGTGTCCTTTTCTGTCCAGTCTTGTACCACAAAGGGAAAACACATCTGTTGCAGAGAAAGATGTAAATAAGACAATGACCTCTAAATGGTGAGCCAATGCAGGAGAAGGAATAGCCTTGGGTGACTCGTGGTCTTCTCTCTTTTTCCCCCTTGTTCTGTTTAAGAGAGAATATGAGGTCAGCTTGTAGATAAGTATCCACCTTTCATTGAACTTATATATTTGAAAATATTTAAAACAATTTCAAAATTGTAGGGTGGGATCTACACTACACACTTGGAAATGTCTAATGATGTCCTTGGAAATACTACAAAAACATTATTGTGTCCATTGCTCCTCACGGTGCTACTGGTCAGTGTTTTCTATCTATGATAGAAAGGACTGTTTGACAGTAGAAAAAACAACCCAGTGGAACAGAAGAAGAGAAGGGAGACACATCTGTATCTCTCAGAATTATATTGTACATAAACCTTGAGCAGTAATTCCAGTGGCATACCTGAGCCACAAGAGCCATTTTTGGGATGGAGGGAAGAAAAGAAATGGGGAGGGAATTTGTTTTTGCAGTGACAACCAACAGAACACTGGATTTAAAATATTTTTCCTGGGAACATATTGTAAGCTATACTTCTTACTCCTATGAGAAGAATAAAAGCAATGTTACTTGCTCAGCACATCCAGACTGCTCACTATCAGAGATGGGATTGAAGAGGATGGGCTGAAACAGTGGTCTCATCTGTTAACACTACTCTAATGCTTTTAACTCCATCACAAATCAAGGAATGATTTTTAAACAAATTGAAAGATTAAAAATAGGTTTGTTCAACCATAAAATTATTAATTGGCCTGCTTTGTTTTAAAAAAAAAATGGTCTACAACTTCATTAATGTCAAATAAATGATTTGTTGTTTTGTGTAGTAAACCTAGTAGCTTGCAGCTGTGTGGGTGTACAAATGAATGCTATTAAGTGATCAAATTTTCTTTTTAAAAGTAGCATGTATATGTATCCTGTCACATTCCATATCTAGAAGGGTTTTTTTTTAGCATTAAATAATTCCAGTAATAGATTTAAGTCCCAATCCAACCCTCTCTTTGCTGGTTTTCAGTCCTAATTGAATGTTTTCCTAAGGACAAAGGTACAGGACTCATCACTGGTTTTGATAATGTCCAATTAATGTATGAAAGGAAAATGGCTTAGTGTCCATTCACACTACATAATTACAAGTCTACGACTGCACTTTAATTATCATGGCAACATCTTATAGGAATCCTATGTCTGGTGAAGTACTGGAATTCTTGAGCTGAGAATTCTAAGTATCCCTCCCCAAACTGTAAATCCCAAGATTCCATAGGAAGTTGCCATGCCAGGTAAAGTACAATCATAGCTCCATAATTATGTAGTATGAAAGGACCCCTATTCAGCAAGGACAGGTAAGAATAAGGATTTGAACACTCACTCAAAATGCTTTTCTACTTGAAATTGATGTTTAGGACTGAATTTCCCCTCCTAGTGGGTTTTGATCACCCATTAGAAAAATATATATTCAAAAGTGATTTTTGGTTGGAAAGTATATTTTAAAAGTCTCCTCCCCCATCTGCTGCTCCATAGACATCTAGCAGTGAACCTGATTTTCTTGATAATATGTGCCATGGTCTTGATAATATGTGCCATGGTTAATATTCAGTACTATTCCAGTACTGTTCTAGTACTATTCTACTATAAAAAGGCTCTAAAATCACACAGCCTCAGGCTGAAATTCTACAACATATAGTATAAACAGTTACCTGGAAGTACAGTTCACCTCTTTTTAAACATACTTTTGAGCAGATATGTGTATGTGTAGGATAATAATTTATTTATACCTTGCTCTTCAGCCAAAAGGCTATCAGAGCAGCTTACAAATTGTTAATTAGACATTAATTCTTCACTAGGCCATAGAAACTCACTGGGTCAACTTTGACCCCCATGAAAGCACGAGCATGGGATTGGAGGAACTCTTTCTCTTGTGCTAGAGCACGTCTCCATCATGCCCATCACTAGATCATGTCCAGCATATCATGAACTGCAATAGTGGCTTGCAGCAAAACTGCCATGCAGCATTCCAAACACCCTCCATTGTCATTATCTGCTGCCCAGTGACTGAATGCAACAATGACAAGGCAGGGCAATGGTGGATGACACTTGTCTATGGGCTGATTATTACAAGGTTCCTGCCTATACCAGCCAATTGGACTGCATGGACAAAATGAAGTGGGCAAGGTTCCTCCCACTACCAGCACAGCCAATAAGAGTGTGGCAAAAAAGAAAACCAAAGCAAAGCAGACATATGTAAGTTCGCATGCTTGACGGACAGGAAAAAATAGACGTGGAGCAGCCACAGACATGTGTCTGAAAATGATTTGGAAAATTGGGCTTGTGGGCCACCATTTTACTATGAAGCAACCTTGGAATGGGGAAACATGTGGCCGCTTAAGCTGAATTTGCCATGAATTGCCTCGGAATAGTGTATGCAAGCCCAGGGTTGCTGCGAGTCTTGAAAATCTGGAGCCCACCTGAATTTCAAGGTAAGTTTAGACTTGCCAGTAGTGTAGGTATGCTTGCAGAACTTTTTTCGTACTCTCTGCAATACAGGATCTTGGCTCTAGTGTGTTTCATAGTTCACTGTGAACTTGAACCCACATCCTACAAACCTCCAATGCATGACACTGGATATGGTTTATTATGGAAAGGGGTCGAAAAACATGAACTGATAATCAAAATTATGGATGTTTGCAAAATGTGACTAATACATTGGGAGAAAGTATTGGAATGGGCCTGATTTTTGTGTCAAGACATTCGTCTTGCTCCCTGGAGTGCCTTTATCTTTCGTGTACTTCTTTGTATTTGTACTTTATGACTCACATCGTTCATGGAGGCATTTATTTCATAAAGCTTGAATGCCAGCCAGCAGATACTGCAGGACTGCAGTAACTGCCTCCAAGCAGATTTTATAATCCTTCAGCTTCGGTGAGAATTACAGGCCATCTGAGCACCATGAGAGCCCCAAGGTACAGGAAGAAGGAGAGTTTGCTGTTGGAAAACAAAAAGCCCCACTCAGTGCTGCAGGAAGATTTCCCTTTGAATTGTTTTATTCTCAAGTCTTACTGTGTAAATGGACCAGGCGGGAACAAGCGAGACAATGATGATGGCAAAATTGCCCAGAGATAAAAGATCCACTTCTGCATTTCAGCAACCCTTTGAAATGAAGAAATTTATTTCAGACACTTATGGCTGAATAAGCTACGGGAGACTCAAGAAACAGTGTTCAGAAGAACAGAGATGAATAATAGATCTCTAGCAGTGTTAGCATGGTTAATGTAAATCAGCACATACAGAATGCAGGATAACCCCGCTTTTTAGGGCTCCCCTCCCTTTGGCAACCACTTAGTCAACTATCTGCCATCTGTTCAGTATGGAGAGGAATAAATGCCTTTTGATGTATGTTAATATTGTCCCTGGATCGATTCAGCTATGGAAAGCCGGATAGATGTAAAGCACATTAAAGGGAAACCATAACATGGAACAGGCTGCAGTTGAATAATCTGAATGGTACAGACAGAGAAATTTACTCAGCAAGGATGGGCATGACTATAGTTGAAAGGATGCGTGTTTCTCATTGACAGCAGTCACATTCTATGTTTACAGCCGTTGAAATGATGTCATTTCCCTCCCTGCCCCCACTAAGAACATGTTTACTGGGCAAATGTAGCTTTAGATATGAGCATCAGTCCATTTCTCTAGGCATGATTGGACTGAAAATACAATCAGTGGAAAGGCCAAATAGAGAAAGAAGAAAGAAACAATTCAAAATGTTCATTCCCACTCTGCATCTTCCATAAACCATTCTCATTTTTTTTAACATCCTCATGTAAGCATTAAAAAGGAGAGTATTTCCCACAAATCCCACAATGGTGTTTATGTTGTGAACTCAATTTCTTGTTTCTAGAGCTTGAGTTATTAAATACCTTTTGGAACATTTAAAAAATATATTTTAGGCAACAACTCCCAGGCTCCCCTGGGCATGCTGCCTGGGCAATTCCCAGCTTCTGCCCCCTCCTTTTTTCCCTTTTTTGCTGTACAGTATCACCAACTGGCAAAATTGGAATTGTTTCAGTCTTTTAGCTCACCACTTTTTACAGAGGCCTCATGTTTCCTTTCCTTTTTCTTTTGTTTATGAAATGAAAGGGCGTCCAGAAATTCAATGCTTTAATTGAATGTTCTGCTTCAGTTAGCCTGGGTGTGGTCCAAACGCTCATAAATGTAGATCTTATTTCATTAATTTAGGGGATTAAAAAATGGTTGAAGCTCGAAGGGAGAACCACACTTTCGACACATGTCAAAAAATATCTTTTCATGGACTGTGGGAAAGTTCAGCTCCCAAAGAATCCTTCCTGTTTTTCTTCTCTGTGTGCTTTCTTTGCCACATATCCCCTGACCTTTAACACATAACAGCTGTGGGGGATGTCCCTATAAAGCCACCATACAGCTGTAAACTTTAAATCCGAAGAGGGTGAGATAAAGTCAGTAGTGTGTGAGAGCTCAAACAGAACAGTAAAGCAAACCATTGGAGGTCTGCCAACAGAAGAGTGTGGCTGTTTCTTTTCTATTTATCTGGATTTTTTTTTCCACACTGAGGTCAACAGGGAGTCCATAATTCACATCAGACATTGTCAATGCTTAATATCCAGTTGCATTATCTTCATGTTGTGGAGGCAGGGGCCTTATGCTACTTTTATATTACAGATTTTATACCATGCTACATCAATACTGTCTCCAGCCGAATCTGTAAACTGGGATTCAGGTGAACTGCATAATTTGGGTGGGAGATTCAGGAAGATAAAAATAAGTACTTCTTCATATGCCCCATAGTTAAACAGTAGAATTCACTCCCACATGATGCAGTGATAGCTGCCAATTTGCATTGTGTTGAAACTAGATAAGATAAATTCACGTAGGTTAGGGCCATTGATAGCTACTTGTGAGGGTAGTTATGTATTGCCTCAATATCTATCACAAGAGAAAGGATACAGTTCTATTCATGTCCTGCTCGAGGGTTTCCCAAATGCAAATGCTTGGCCACTATATGAACAGAACGCTGGTCTGCCCAGGCCTTCAGTCTTAGCTATCATGGCTTTTCTTAAATTCCTATGAACCATTAACAACGTAATCCTATACAAATCAACTATGTGCCATTGAATCCAATGCAATCTATCTGAAGTATACATAGGATTAGGTCCTAAGTGAGCCAGAGGGGAAAAACAGATAGGCAGGAAGGGATGGATTGAAGCCACCCCTTCCAAAAATGGATTGGGGCTTTGGCGAACACACAATCTGCCTTGAAGCCAGCCGAAAAAGGAGCTCCTTTTTCAGCCAGCGAAAACCTGGCTTTCCCCATCTCACCATGGCTTGAAGCCAGCTGGCGGCATGTAATGCATTAACACCACACTGTCAGAGTGTCATGAGGCTAGCCACATCTGAGCAGCCAGGAAGCTTCAAGCCAACTTCCAACCATAATCGGGACGTGTGGCATCTAAATACTGCATGCCAACGGCACCTAGAAGCAGTCCTTTTTCACCTGTCGGTTTAGGCTCTAAGGGGCTAAACAGACTGCCCCTTTGGAGTGGCCTGCTGCTGCCCCTTTCAGTGCCAAATCGGGGCTGCAGCAACTACATGCTGCGACCCCAATCCAGTCTTTCCCCAACACAAAAAGGAGTGGCAAAATGCAGCTCCTTTTCATGCCAAGGAAAAGGTGCCTTTGCCACAAGGGCAGCACTTTCTGGTGCTCCTTTTGGTGTTGCCATCTGGACACAGTGCCAGAGGAGCTCTGTGATGCCACCCGCCCTGCAGTCAGGTGCACAGTGTGACAAGGTTATGAGGGCAGAATTGGGTTATGTGTCATCCCCCCACTCTTCCCCAAGGCCAGCTTATAATGCCAGTCAGTATAGCCTCATAGTTACCATATACACTCAACAATATATCTCAATCATAAATACTTTTCTTCATACAGTTGCCCTTTTGTTTGCACAGACTTCATATCCTCAACCCCCACTTACTCGGGAGGAGCAAGTGGAGAGGATTAAAATGGGGCATGCACTCACAGCTGCTCATGGGCACATGACCCCATTCAAGCTTTGAATATGTGCAAAATTCCATTTTCACTGGGGGTGGGTGGGTCCAGAACAGATCCACCATGAAAATGGAGGGCTGCCTGTACTTTTCTATGTCATTAATAAATAATCCAACATAAACATTTCAAAGTGACTTTGATTTCAGTGTGAAAGAATTCAAAAATCTTAAATACATACCACTTTTCAAGCAAAATCAATTGTGCTTAAGGGTGCTTTGGGCTATTGGATGCTGTGTCTTCTAGGTCATTGTCTTATCATGTACTGCTGCACTTTTAAAATAGAAACCTTGTATTTATATCATAGTGAATCACTTGGTTAGCAGCAAAGAATCCTGGGAGGGAAGCAGAGGCTGTTAGTGCTTAACATATTTTTCTGTTAATGTCCCCAACATGTTCCCCATGCTGTTAATCTTTACAAAGTACTGTATTGCGAAAATTTAGGAAAAGTCTGCTCTCTTTTCTGTTTTCCTTTTGCTGGCAAGAAAAGACATTTTTATTTGAGGAAGTATTTGGTACTTGATTAGTTGCAAGGAATCTTTTTTATGGGGCAGGTGCTGTATTTCCATCTTTACTATTATGCTTTCAAATGATTACACACCTTTTAAAATTAATGGCATTTTAATATGTCATCTTGTTTAATTATATTCTAATGTTCTTTCATCAGGTTATATCATGTTTTAGTTTTGTTGTAAGTCACTGTGGGTTCCATGTCAGGAGAAAGGCAGGATATAAATAAAAATAAAATAAGAAAACAAATAAAACATGTTCAAAGAAGATAGCAGAGCTCTAGATAAATTCCCCCAGAGTGCCAGTAATTTCAATGAACTTTGGAGAATTTGGGGCATGTTCTAATTGCCTTCATAATTTCTGCACTCTCTCCTGTATACCCAGCCCCTCTCAAACTTTCAACATTTGTGCAATCTAAAATCCTTCTAGTCTTAGCTACTATTGCTGGGGTGGGGTGGAAGTATTCTTTCCCCTTCCTCACACTCCACAAGGTCTGGCAGCAGCATAAGACCTTGTAAAACTCATGGGTGGTGTAGCTAAGGCTACATGTAACTCTACTGGAAAAGGAAACTACTCCTGCAGCTACTTGGCACAATTTTGGGTTATGAAAAAAGGGTGTTCCCTCAGACTCTCAGCTGCTAGATTACCTGGTTGGTCAGGTTTTACCAGATTCTGGGCTCATTTACCCAGATTCCTCATGTGAACATTTCCAGAATCAGCTGAAAGAGAAGCTATTTCATTACCCTCCCATCAAATGTTTGCTTGCCTCACTCCTTTGACATCACAAGGGCTGCATCTACACTGCAAAATTAAAGGAGTTTGACACCAATTTAATTGCCAGGGTTGGGTGCCATGGAATCCTGGGATCTGTAGTTTTGTAAGATATTTTAGCCTTCTCTGTCAGAGAGCTCTGGGGCCACAACAAACTAAAAATCTCAGGACTCCACAGGACAGTTAAAGTGGTGTCAAACTGCTTTAATAGTGTAGTGTGGCATCAGACAAGGACCTACCCCAGGGCCTGCTTCAGTGCATCACAAGAATTTATTCATGATCACTGAACTGTCAAAGAATGGAATGCTACTGGCAACCATAAATTGGTGCTCTCTGCAACAATAGTCTGCCATAAAGACTCTCCAGTTCAGACGGCTGTTAATTTATCAGTGAAAGGGTTCTTCTACTCCCAACCTGTTATTGTTGTTCTAATGGTAGTCTATGGTATAGAACAAAGTTCTTGAACTCATTGGAGGAAAGAAAGAATCTCAATGAACAAGTAAACAAATACACATATTTAAGTACTGGTTTCAGTTGTTGTTAACCATCCTAACTCATGTGAAAACACTAGGAAAGTAGAACATACATTTTTGAAATAAACATTTTTGAAATAAACAGAGGACTCCCTGTTTTGTTGCAATGGCCATGTCCATGTCCATTCCATTTCTGGTGGGGAGGTGGGGAGGGGGATTGGAGAAGCCAGTCAGCCAGAAGACTCTTCCACTGAGATCTTCTGGGCTCCTCCAGAGGACTCAATGGATGGCGTCATTAGTCTGTATCAGGCCAGACAGTTCTTCAATCCTTTCTAGTCTCCACCAGCAACAAAATGGCAAATGAAGGGCTATCATGGCAAAATGGTGAATCCTGGTTGAGTGGGGGGGGGGGGGTGGATGTTGCAGAGAGAGGAAGAGAATACAAGCTTCTGCAAGAAACAAAGACATATAGGCAAACATAAGGTGGACTTATGTGTAAATATGTATGTCATTAACAGGATACTGGCCAATAAGTAGAAGATAATCCTTAGTTTCTAATGGAATAGCTTCTTATGGACAAGATTGCCCAAGATGTCTGTTTTTCATTTGAGAGCCTTCTTAAGGGTGGTGACCAGAGAAAAGAACAGTTTTGCTCATACCATAAAGGGAACTGCAGTGCACCATAAATTATCAGAAAATTCTCCAGGATGGTCAGTGTTAGGAACTATGGGAGCTACAGACAACAGCAAGTTTTCTAAACTCTGGAAGTGCCCTATCCAGGAACATTCAGATCGTGTCAGACCTGTTTTTCTTTTGTCACTAGACAGAATTTGCTCAGGCATTTTATCATGCTAAATTACTGGCTTTAATTTCATGGTAAAGCTGTGCTGAATGTTATGACTTCTGTTTTTGTACTATTATCTTTGTTTTTGTTATTATGCTTTTTATGATGATGCCATTATGTATTATATTGTACCCTAAAAATGTTCTAAAAGAATTAAATGTTTGATTGCTGGATAATTGGGAAGAAAGAGCCATGTTGAGTTAGGCCCATTGCAAGGTCTATCAACTTCACTAGTATCACCAGTGACACAATAAAACCATAACAGGAGTACAATGAGGCTGATCTTAAACTTGAATTCAAATTCAGATTTCCCCCCTTATGTCCAGTTTTAGCATTAAAACAATAGATTTACAAGCTGGAGAAAATATGAATGACAGCAATTCCAATTCACGATCCCCTCTCCCACAATGCTAAAGTTGCTGTCAAATAAATCACTGCTGAGATTATGCCATTAGCAATACATGGAAAGTAGAAAGCTTTCACTGATGGCATTCTGACATTTGGAGCTATCATTCACTAATTACTTCCAAAAACTTTTGTAAAACAGCTTGATTTTTTAATAAATAAATAAATAAAGTCCAACAGCTTTGTCCCTAAATATGATTTATACTTTTCAGCTTCTTTATTCCCCATTCTTTTCCTTTGAATAGAGTCTGAATATTTTCCCCATCTAAGCATGGATTGTAAGAGGAGTATGTGTATGGGCGGGTGGGGGGGGAGGGATAGTAGATAAAGACAAATAGGATACACATGCAGGTGTGTGTGTGTGTACACATATTGTTGTAAGAATACAGAATGCATGCATGTCTTTTCAATTCATTTATTTTGTTTGACCTTCAAAGAGTCACTGTGCACCAGTATGTCAATACTGGAAAGATCTGTTGAGAAGGTATTTACACAATAGTTAATGTGTTTTCACTTCAGCTCCAAAAAGGAGCTTTTAAAAAACTGTACAGTCCTTTTCTGATACCGTTTTTCTCTCTTTGCATGATTACTTCCCTCCCTTCCTCCCTTGGCTTTGTCTTCAGCTGAACACATTCTTCTTTTCTTCCCTCCAAGGGATTATTTGCATGGAAATTTGCATTTAATTAGATGCGGGAAGTGCATTAACAACACCTCTACTAACAAAGACACACACACACACACACACACACACACACACACACTTCCTCCAATCAAAAAAACCCAGCAACCCTATAACATAATCATAAAAATCATTTTGCTTAGCATTTGCTGATGCTGGAATATAAATATGGAAATGGAACAATCATCAATTATTATTTTTGGAGTAGAATCCCTCCATAACTATGTTTTGACAACACACTAAAAATAAATAAATTGCTGGCTATTCTTGAAGAACTAAATTAGTGTCAATAAACCCAGTGTGAAAAGGATTACTATGAGATAAGGCAGTGTGATATGTGCTAAGCAATTGGTTATATTCTGAGAACTCCAATAATGGATGGCACAGATGCTTTCAAAACCCCTTTTGATATATGATTTGTACAGTTCCGGGAAATAAAACACATAGGACCCTGGCTTGCATTTGTTTCTTCCTGGGAAACATCTGACAAAGGGAAATGACTTCAATATGTGAGAGGCTCTACATGTCTGGAAATGAAATAAATCAGTTCTGACTTGCCTATGTAGCAACATTTTCATTTGGTTTTACAAGTGAGAAAATGAAGCTGGACATGGCAAAAAGATTCTATTGCAGAATAATATGGCTCTTTTATTGTTAAACATAAAATAATTACAATTGTCTGTTAAAACCTATATTACAGTGGACCCTTGTTATACGCTGGGGTTTGGTTCCAAGATCTCCCGTGTATAACAAAAACCGTGTATGCTCAAGTTCCATTGAATATAATGACATAGCAAAATGGTGTCCCTTATAAAAACTGGAAAATCAAGGTTTGATAATTGAAATTTATACTTTTTTTGAACATTTTCAAACCGTGTATGCTTGAATCCGTGTATAAAAAATCCGTGTATAAGAAGGGTCGACTGTATTTATATAGTGATACACAATTTAACATAAATAATTTAGTCAGGATGCAGACCTAATTTCTAATTAAGTTTTAGCCCTGTTATCTTGTAAAGCTGTTTTAGATTAAAAAGCCCTCTATTTCTTATTGTGTTCTTGAGAAGGAGCAACCAGAGTAATTACAGATATCCATTTGGAACATTTTTTAGATTTAGTGCATGGAAAGCAGCATCAGTCCAAAATTAGAAACAATAAAAAGATGGAAAGTTGGCAGGTTTGGAGTTATTGGCATAAAAAACCTCCATGGGTGTTCCACTGTGTTCACAAAGCTCTCAAACTTACAAGTGCTGTCTAACTGAGCAAATAAACAAACAAACAAACAAATAAATAAATAAAGTATATCCCACTGTTCCATAAAAAGTAACCAAAGCAGTGTACATCATAGAAACCATGTAACATATTCAGTAAAAATGCAAGTGCAACATACAGCCTCCAAAAACGGGAACAAAATCAAGAGCAAAAAGCAGTAGCCAAGAAAAGACAGTTAACTTTTAAAGCAAAATGCAAAGCTAGACATAGTATGAGCAAAATATGTTATACATGCAAACTAGCCACAATAAAATGAGTTCCAGGATCTTTGGGGTACCTGCACTGGATCCTGTGGTTTACACTGGAATAGCCCCCCCCCCTACTCTTTCTCCTTCTAACCCCATGCACCCTAAAACATCATCGGGAAGGCTGGACAACTCCTGCATATTTTGGATGTGTGAAGAGCTACATTGGAGAGGAAAAGAGAAGACAATCCCAATTCCTGGATAGTCAAGTCCCAGGCTGAACCTTGGCCTAAACCCGTGACAAAAATGGCTTCTATAAAAAACAGAAATCTATAATTTCTGGTGGCAAGCATATAAAGAGGGGACATACTATGAATGGAGGCATTCTAAAATCATAACACTGTGGAGAGAAGGCAAAATATGGTAAGTCTTAGCAACAGCCTATAGAATGTGTGCTGGTGATAGCTAATCAAATCAAAGGCTGGAGAGGATAAATAGTCAGTTAGTGTCAGTTGGAAGTGAGATACAGTTTTAGTTAAATCCAAGTTGTTGTGAGGGTCCTAGTGTGAGACAGGGACGGTTAGGGGTAGAGTCCAAAAGTGAGGGATTCCCTATTAGTATATATCCAGAACTCTGAGAGAGGGAGAGTTGCTGGAGTGGGATATCCTGTGGAATTTAGTTTGCCTGGTTGGCTAGGGTACAGATAAATTTGAGAAGGGAACATAATACAAAGATTGTGTGAGTTTTAAGAGAAAGTAACTGGTATTCTTTAGAGAGAGTCTTATGTAGTAACTATATCAGTAACAAGTGCCTACAACATCGTACCAAGAGAGTCTGTAAAAGAGAAGGATTTAAATAGAAAGAAAAAAATATGATTGGAAACAACTGGTCCATGAGAGATATACATAACTATTAAGTATAAGAATGAAAGAGTAGAAATATAACTAAGGCCTTGTAGACACCGGCCATTAAGGCTGGCATGGGGCGGAATTGGGGCATAGCGTTCTCACAACGCATGCCCAACTCCACCCTCCAGGGAGCCCTGATGCTGCACGTCGCTCCACATGGCACATGGCATCATGCACAGTTCTGGTGCTGCATTCATACAATACAGAGCCAAAGGAGCACCATCTAACAGCAGCAATGTGGCTATGGCACCCTTTCGAGGGCACAAAAAGGAACTGCTTTGGGCACTGACTGGCCAAGAGAGGACAACAAAGCTGCCAGGTAGTATTCATCTCTGCAACCAGAGAAGCAGGCACCCTCCTGAATCCTAGGCTGATTTAGGGTACCTGTGTGCACTACATGAAAGAAGGCGGTTTTTGATGGTGTCATTTGAAAGGCTGTCTGGTATAACAAAGGCCCGTTCCACACGGGCGTAAAGTGCGTCCTAGGGACGTACTAGGGTTAGGGAAAGTGCGTGCCTTATGCATGCACCTAACCCTAGTACGTCCCCAGGACGTACAAAACGGCGGCGCCCTAAACACATAGGCGCCGCTATTACGACATCACAAATGTGCCGCCTCCAAACGGGGCAGTGCGGACGTGACGTCTTTGTGCTGTGTAAGGGTGCATAGAGCGCCCTTTCCGCGGTGCTAGAAGGAGGTCCGAAACGGAGCTCCTTCCGCGATTTGCGTCGCTGGCGCAGCCTTTAGACAGCTGCACCAGCGACGCAAGGGAGAAAGGAGCTGAGCGGCCCCTTTCTCCTCCTCCCCGCCACCACCTGGTGTACTTGGGGCTTGAAGCCCCAAGGACACCCCTTTTGCCGCTTCCCTGCGGCCTGGAAAGCGGCAGATCAGGGCCTTGGAGGCTGCTGCTCTGGCAGCTGAGGCCCCGATCCGGCCGGGAAAGGAGTGCCTACAGGCCGCCCCAAAGGGGCGGTCTGTAATGCTCCAAGAATTAGCTATAAAAAGGAAGAGGAAGGATTTGAAGTTGCCCAGAAATGTTTAGCTACTGGACTGCAGACTGAACAGGCAATCAGATTACCTTGCCAGAGTGTTCCCCACAGGTCACCTCAATAAGCAATTGTTTTTTCTTTTTCTTTTAAAGGTCTTGTACTTTCAAATAGACCAAATTCACAAGAACAGATTGATGAATGGAAAGTACAACAACATCTCAAACCCCAAATCCACATATTCCTTTACTGGGCCAACCAAAATGCACAAAACATATGATGCTTTTGACGTTTCACTGACTTTTTCATTAGGCAAAGGTTTTTAAAAGCTATTATAAACAGAAAACACAGTCCTCTGAAGATACACCTAACTGTAGATATAATTAAATAATCCCATTGACCTCATTTGCAATTTATTTATTCATTTTAAAAAGCCTTACTATTAGCTGAACTAAGGATTACTCTTAAATATTTTGAAATTGTGGGTGCTTTCTGAAATTCTCATCAATTTCATTAATTTTGGCCAAAATTCCTTGTGGCTGATTGTTGCAGGAAGAGATTGGTAGGGGTGGGTGAGGAAGAGGCATGTCAGGCAACTTGATTGTCTGTTATTGATCTTTCATTGAGGAAGGCCTGATAAGCTTCTAAAGAATCTCATGGTTCCCCAGCAAAGAGCATGAAAATCACAGGTCTTTTGGTGGGCAGGAGTTTGTGGATTTAGAGCATTCTGTTCAGATCTTGTTTCAGAACTGTGGTTCTAGAGATGGCTGGATTAAAGCAGTGTTTAGAAAAAGGGTAGGAACTGTGGCGTAATAGGAGATCTTACTTTGAATGAAAGCAAATCCTATGTTTATCACTTAGTGAAGATGCAACTGCTGTAGATAAGTGTTTCACACTATGCAATGGCTCAATTGTAAATATATGCTGTCCAATTGTGTCTAACAGCAATACAGTGTTTATCAGGAGACTTCAGATTTAGATTAAGTTGTTACAATGATAAGGTTAAGGTCATATACAATGATGCAGACAGCTGGAGATCTATGCAGAGGCAGCATATCAGTGTCCAATGTTGCACACCATATGGAAGAGTGCGGCAGCTGACAGTTAAGTATTCTTGTGATCAGATCTTTTCTTTTTTAAAAAAGGCTGGATACTAAATTCTTGCTGTCATTCTCTAAAGCTAGTTATCTTTTGGTTTAAGGTTCAGCAGGTTATATTGCAATTATTTAATTTATATACAATGTTAGATAATAGGATGAAATGAAGGTGGCTCTATACTAGAGTCAATCATGTTTTTGCATTCATTAGCCAGGATTACGCTGGTTTAATTTACTAAAGTGGATGACAGGAAAAAGAAAGGAAGGCATGAGATAAATTAACAGTGTGTAATTGGCAAATTAATTAAAGATAAGATTTTTTAAAAGAATGTATAGCTCATTTTATTATTGAATCACAGCATATCAATGGCATGCTGAGCAGAAATTGTAGAATCACAGATGGAAAAGATTAAGAGGTTACCTATGCAATCCCCTGCTGCCAAAGAGGACGAGCCACTTATGATGAAAGAGAAGAATGGATCAATAGTAACTTTTGGAATCAATGGTGGCAAACGCTATGGGTCTGTGCTACTAATGTTAGATGCTTGGGATCATACAACTATCCTGTGGAATCTAAGCATTTTTTAAAGCTACTGATTTTTATAGAAATGTAAATATGCACTTATATATCTCTGTTGAAATGACTGAAAATAAAAACTTTCCAAATAAGCTATGTTTTTGGCAATCAATTGTGTTTCATTTGGGAGAACAGAAAGAGCACATTAAAAAAAGGCTCTGGGTTCTGTCTTTATTCTGCCCATGTGAATGATTTCAGTTACATTTGGTAAGTAAACACAAAAAGTAGAAAGAAAAGGAGGATCTTCCCATTCTTTTCCATTTCCCACCCATCAATCATGACAGGCCATTAGCTAATGCTATATATATAAGCAAGTTCTTATTGGCATTATTGAATTGTGCTACAATAAATAAGCCCTATCTCTCACTAGGAGAACAAATTCCAATGAGTTAACGGTGGGTGATTTTCCAATAATACTTACTATCATTCTGGAACAACTTCTGAATTAAGATTTATGTCCTTTCTTGTCCTTTTTCATTACACTACTGCTATAATGCAGTTTGAGTGACAACCCAAACCTAAATTAGTATTTTATTCATATAATTTTTTTGAGAGATAAAACTGAAGGAGTATTTTTTAGTATATATGTTTTATTCATTTGCTTCAAATGTATGTATGTTGAAAGCAGCTGTGAATGGGCTTGTGTAAATAGAGTAAACATTTAGATATGTTATTTCAGAAACTACAATTAAGGTCACTTGTTAAAGGCTACAAAGGTCTCTTTCAAAACCTTTTAAACCTTTAATATAATATGTTATGTGTTTGATGAGACTTATTATCAGATAAATGTATAAGGCTCCTTCTGAGTAGGCACACACAGAATTGTTTTACTGAGTTTTAAAATCAATTAATGTGGTTAAAGGGTACCTCAGTGTTACTCAAAGTGTTGGTTCTTGGACTAGTGCCATTATGAGCTGCCCTTGTGCAGAAAATTTCTAGGAAAGGAAGAAATATTGGTCCCCTGCACTTTAAAGAAAAAAAGGTTGGTCTCCCACATTAATAGCCTGAGAAAACCTTAAGTAGCAAGGGCCTGAATAAGACATACTGAGGCCCTAAGCTGTATTAAGTTTAAGACACTCTACAATACACTGGGCCCTCTCCTTACATGGGGGATCCATTCCAGATCACCTGCGTAAGGGAAAATCCACCTGTGCTTGAGCCCCATAGGAAATAATGGGGCACATGCATGTGGCAGAGCAGTGCAGTTCACCACGGACATATGTGCCATTGTTTCCCTCCCCAAGTGGCTTCTGTGTACGCTGGAAGCTGCATAAAATGCATCTGCACATGGCACAGGCGCACTGTATAAGGACACATTGGTTAACAAAGTAGAAGTGTTCCTGAGCATTACTTCATTAGAGATAATTTGATAGCAGAGGGAGAAATAACACGAGTGAATAGGAATAGGTTTCTGTACCAAAAATAAGCAGTGTAACAT
>NC_056523.1:262000194-262073059 GCF_019175285.1 Sceloporus undulatus
TATTATTATTATTATTATTATTATTATTATTATTATTATTATTATTATTAACCTTTATTTATGAAGCGCTGTAAATTTACACAGCGCTGTACATTCAATCTTTTTAGTTAGACGGTTCCCTGCCCTCTAAAAAGACATGACACAGAAGGAGAAGGGAGTGGTGGAGGGAAAGGGTAAGAGGTCCAGCAGTTCCTCTCTACCTCCAAGGCCTGGACCAAGGCAGATAGACTGGAGGGAGGGCTTGGCTTCTTAATGGATGGTTAATCTTCTTCCAGGGAAAATACATACTCTCAAGTAGGATACATACTCTCAACCTCTTATTGAAAACTAACAATATGCAGTGGCATCACTAGGGGTGCAGGGAGTGCAGCCCACACCAGGTGACACCTCAGAAGAAGATTGACACTTGATGCCCCCCCATGCTGTCCTATCCTTCTCGTCATGAGAGGCAACCCTGATGGAAGTCACACACACTCCCCCTATGCCATCCCATCCTTCTCCTCATGAGAAGAACGATGGGGGTGGTCCAGTGGAGGCTAAGCATGTTCCATCCCATGCCATGCCATGCCATGCCATGCCATGCTCTCCCTTCTGTCTCTTCCTAGGAGACCAACCAGGTGGCCCAGGGGAGGTCAAGCAGGCCATCCATGATGTCTCATTCTGTCCTTCTTCTCATGAGAAGAAGGACGAGGTGGCCCAAGGAAGGCCAACAGTGCCACCTCCAGATGCCCTGCCCTTGGACCACCCCTCTCTTCATTGAGTGACACCAGGGGCAGGGATGCCACTGAGAATACGAGCAACAACAATGTCAGGTAAGCCTAGCATACAAAACAAAAACATTTTGAATCTTCTCAAGATGACTTGGAGGCTTTTTCTAAAATGCATTCAAGTATGACCACCAGGTTCCACCGCCCTCCTAATTTTTGTTTTGACCTCCAAACAAACAGGTCTATACATTTAAAAAAAAATTCTGGGGACTACAGGAAGAAAAGATGAATATTAATGTTTTCAAAATACTTTCTTTTTTTCTTTTAAAAGTTGTCCAGTGCTGATGTTCTCATTGGGATCTGCCAGACAGATACCAGTGATACTGTTTGGAGATGTTAAAAACCAGAAACATATGAAAATCAGGCACAATACAGAATAATCACAGATAATTATATTTGAAATGAGGTATTGTGAATTACCTTTTCCTCTATAGTTAGCCCCTACCTCCCAACACAAATAGCCACACATCCACACATGGTTGATAGATCCACTATGAAATAATGGAGCATAAAGCAGCATCTTGATAAAAAGACTGTATAAGCAAAGTAGTACTAAAAAATTTAAGACACTCAGCACAGGCAATAACTTTTGTGCTCTTAAAATATGGATTGAAAAGGTTTAGGTATAAAAGTAAGAGTTCTTTCTATTATGAGGCACTTGCTTTGGTATAGCAGAAAAGGTCCCTTAACACCACAAGAATCCAATTAGGTAGCAATATTTTGGCTGCACCAGCATTTTCTCTTAGCTTTGTAAGTGCATCCCAAAGTGAGGCTTTACATTTTGTAATGCCAGCGGCAAAACAGTCAGCATTTCTGTCGTGCTGTCAATTGATACTCCATAGAATTTTAGTGACTGAAGCCACAGGAACGCTGATGTTATCACACTGATGTTCCTAAGAGAAACAAAGAGGTTGTGGTTATCACTTTAGCAGGCTATGTAGTTCTGTGCTTCCAGACAAAAAAAGAGTTCAAAAAGGCACTCCCCTCTAGAGTGGATTCAATACTTTCCCCACCATGTCCTCTAAGGACATTTGCTAGAATCCTATTGATATCTTAAGTGTGCCTAACTTCCCTTATAGAAGCAATTAGACATTTTTTGCCAATGAAGAATGTCCAGATTCAATTAATGGTTACAGAAGTGGAGTTGTGCAAGAACTGCACATTTGTAGGTGTTGTGGGCTGTACTGGGTTGTGCCCTGCAAAACTGTCATTCTCTACAATGTTGCAGAGCAAAATCTATATTTAGACAATTAGTCTATGCAGCGTCTAGGATCATGGGTTTTGCTTTGAGCCCCATCACCCATGGAGTCCCAGAAGCAGTATAGAAACTAGCTTTGACTGGAAGATCACTCTTAGATGAGGATAGTCTTGCTGCTATGACGTATGCACTGGTAAAATCATGATAGGACAACTGTAATGAACTTTGGCTGGGGCTACCTAATGCTTTTGTTTTGTTTTTGTTAACTATAGCTAATGCAGAATGCAGATACTATGATGCTTTGTGAGTACCAAGCTATACACATGTTAAAAGTGGGTCCATATTTCACTGGCTGCCTAATAGTTAACAAGCCATTTTCAGAGTGTTGTTGATAAAGAAAGCTGTAAATACCTGGAGAGCAGGATATATAGCACAATCCCTTCCCTGATATACCCCCATTTAGCCACTGGAATCCATATGGATACCTTGTTGGTTGTTGCACAAACATGAAGATGCCATCTGCCAATATCATGAAAGTGGGTCTTCTCAGTCCTCCATCATTTGGAACTCCCTTCCCTGAGAAGTTAGAGAGTCGGAAACAAGGTTCGACTTTAAAGACTTGCCTAAAATATGTCCATTTATGCAGATATTCCCAGGTGAGTAATTATTCTCAACACTTTTTTTTGCATTGATTGATTTAATTACTTATTAACTTTAAGTGTTTCAAATTGTTTTTATTTACATTATTTTTTACTTTTAAAAAAAATATCCACTTAGAGTTCTAACAATCTCAAGTGGTATATAAATATCATAAATAAATAAAATAGAGCAAAGGTAGAGCCTTCAGATATGGTATTATTATAGTAGGACATCCACAGTATTCAACAGCCTCTCTCAGATGCATTGCCAAGGCAACAGAGAGAGAGAGAGAGAGAGAGAGAGAGAGAATGTACTTATAAAAACTGCACTAGGGAAAAAGAGAAGAAGCACGTTCTCCTTTTCTCTCACATAAATCGGAAATGATTCTAAGATCATGCTTGCAATGACATATCATACTCTCAACTGTCCAGACATGGCAAAGATAGTCCTGATAAATCCTTTCTCACCCCACTTTTTTTCTTTCTCTCCCCCCCCCGCCACTTTCTGCCTTCATCCTCAGTTTAATTCAATTGCTGCAAAGTGAGTTCAAAGTGCAAAAGAAGTTTTCACTGAATTAAGTCAGAAGAGTGGCTTAATTCCAGAGGAGGTGGAAACTTGCCTCTTCCCAGAAAGATCAGTGAAATCAAACTGCTGCAGCCTCTCCTAGCTTATTATTCTTTCCCATTAATAACTTTTGCCGTCTTGACTAAACTCTAATGTTACTTGGCATCATGCCTCCAAGTTTTCATCTGTGAAATGTTAGAAAGTATGACATATGTGTCCATTTCCTAAAGTGTCCATACTTCTTACTGTCAATTTTTTTACCCATATGTAAATTTCATGCAAACTCAGTTGAGAGATTAATCAATTAATCAAATCAAAATGCACAAGAAAACTCGTCAACAACAATGGGGCCCCAGGCTTAATTTAAATGCACGGAAATTTCTCAAAGGATGGATTTCTGTGATGCACTTAAGCCAGTTTATCAAAACAATTATTTGCATATATTACACCCAAATTCAAATTAAAGGGCTTCCAAATCCTGCCGGAGAATGGCTGGAAATCATATGCCCTGATTCACTAAGGCTAAGCTTTTACACTCACTGCAAATAGAAGTTAATGTGTATTATATCATTTTTCTTTGTAAGCCATTTGAACTGATTATTTGTAGGTTACTTAATCAGAAGTAATTTTATGCTTAGCAGAAGTTATATTGTTGGGAAAAAATGTCAATCATATAGCAAGGACCATATTAAAGATGGAATGAATACCTTTCAGCTAATGGAAATAAAACCAATAAGCCCTGGAAACAGCAAAGGAAACATTAATTCAGCTGGTGCCCTTTCAGTTTGCCTTAGGAATCATGAATAGCAAATCTGAAATCCTGTTTTCCTCTTGGGAAAAAAATGGTGCCTGGAATATGATATAAACTATACTGATCAAATAAAAAGTATAGCCTGAGGCTAAAACACAGAGAAAGAAGTTACAACAAAGAATAACAGCGAGTTCTATGAAATGGCACATTTATACACCAACAAAGTAAAATTAGAATTTCTTTCCCTATTAACTTATACTAGCAGCAGAAGAAAAATAGCTATATTATAGACATAATAGAAAATGGAACTAATGGTGAATGAAGGTACATCTGAATCAGACAAATAGAGCCTTTATATGTGGATATAATGTATTGTGCTGCTCCTGATCTAAAATGCATGCAGTGAATACGCAGATGTAAAGTGTCAGTTAAGGAAAAGCCAATTTGTTATAATAAAATAACAAAACAATCTGCACTGATGCCATCCTTGGAGGCAGATTGCAATACAAATGGAGCTTTCATCTGTTGAAAACCTGGCGTCTCTGGTAGTTCTAGGCTGTAAGTGCTTTCTATTTACAGTACTTTCAGAAATTCTAAAATACAGATAGTTGTTGTGCTTAAATTATAAATATGTTCTTTGTACATAGCAGAAACGATCACTCCAGACAGGAAGCAACAATGGTGTAACTATAGAGGTGCAAAATGAAGGCATTCCCCCCAGTAAGAAATCTGCCTCCCCAATACATTTTTCTTCCAGTCCCCAAATTTCTAGAACTGTCTTGACTTAAAACTTCAGTTGAGCATTTAGAAATACAGTTTAGGCATCCAAAGGGAAAGGAGTAGTTCTAGATGTTAATGATTTTCTACATTTCTCTCTCTGCAGTGCTCAAAATTTGGGAACTGAAGGGAAATTTCATGGGGGGGGGGGGCAGAATTCTTATTTGGAAATAACATCCTCATTTTGTCCCCCTCCAAACAGCTACACTATGGTATAGTGGCTTGAGGAAGGAAGAATGTTAGGATGATTGGGAAAACCCAGTTTCAAATCGTGAGTCAGACATGAAGCTCCCTGGGTGACATTGGGTCAGTCACCATCTCCGAGACTAATTTACATCCTAAGTTTTTGGGAGGAGTGTGGCGAGAAGTATGTGCGCCACCTTCCATTTCTTGGGGGGGGGGGAGCAAGATATAAATGTGAGACTTAAATCAAATGGTATAGGCTTCTGAATTCATGTCTCAGTTGCAGAGCACATTGTGGTTCCATTCAACAAACTGTATCCTTTTTATGAAGGTGAAATTGTGCCTCCTCACGTAAGATAACAAGCAGCTGTGACTAATTATTCCAGAAGTGAAGAATATTCATTAATATTTACATCTGCCACAAAAAAAGAATGTCCTGACACTTGAGGCACACCCCCTTCCCCAAAAAAGCAAGTGCAAGATTTTTTGAAGTTTGGCACTTGGTTCAAGAAAATTAATTTGTGCAAGAAAACTCATGGTTTTTATGTACAGATGGCACAATTTTATGTAAATCACAATTCACTGTTGCATGTGGGACATAAGTGAAGATTTATCTCCTTATTAATAATGCCCAAAAGGCTAGGTAGAGTAGCATGAAGAAGAATGAAATTAAGAACCTACATTTCAATACCTATATGTAAAAGAAGGAAATATTGTTTTTTCAAAAATATTTTAAGTTATGTTATAATTGATAAGAGATATACATAATACACAATTCAAACATGTATGTGTATTCAAGAAATATCTTGTTAGTCAGGTTTAACATTAAAAAGACACAAAGGAATTGAATAACACTGTTGAGATTAATTTAGAATAAGAAATTCCTAGCATAGTTTTTGGGGCTCAGGTCCAAAACACATTGCAGAAATAATCCATTTTGAGACTGCTTTAACTGCCCTGGTTCAGCACTAAGGAATCCTGGGAATTGTAGTTTATTGTGGTACCAGAGCTCTCTAACAGAGAAGGCTAAATGTCTCACAGAACTACAGTTCCCAGGATTCCCTAGCACTGAGCCAGGACAGTTAAAGCAGTCGCAAAGTGGATTATTTCTGCAGTGTGCTTGAACCCCAGTCTGCCACATCAGATTCATAGGGTGTCCCAGGAGTCCATAGGGTGCATCTACGCTGGAGAAATAATGCAATTTGACATTATTTTTAGCACTCTGTAGCTGCATCCTATGGACTCCTGGGATATGTAATTTTACAAGGTCTTAGACTGACAAAGAAACCGGGTTCCAAAAAGCATCAGTCTCATTTGGGAGTTCAGTCCCCAGCACTTTGCTTTCTGCCTCCCAACATTAGCCACTGAGGCTACCATTCCATTTTGCCTAATAGCAGGGCCAACTGGATGATTTTCTCAAAGTCTGATTTCCTCACGGATGAACAGGCACTACAGGAAAGCCAGAGTGATCTAGCTATAAAAAATCCACAGCAAAGGACTCTTTAAAATTATGGTCCTGGAACATTATATAAAATAGCCAAGGGGAATTTTAGCATTAAAACATAAATTATGTTTATTTCCTCTAACTTCTTTCCTGTTCTATTTGTGAATGAAATTATGAGCAAGCATTTCACACATTTTGATTAGAATTTAGTGGAGTTTGCAGTGGGCAGAGAAAATAGCTTCTGGGAGAGAAGCCATCCGAGGGCCTGTGAATGTATATATATGCTTTAATGTTTAAGTCCTGATTCCAACTAGAGCTGATCCACTGAAATAATGGTTGGTTTCTGCATAGGCAAATTATGAAGATATTTAGAATGGATGTGAATACTATGGAATTAGAAGAGAGAGTGGACTTGGCAAGTGTTTTACAAGATAATGGTAGTAAAGTAATTGGGACTATTTATAAATTGCTGTTGAAGACAGAAATGGAAGAAGTCAAAGGAAGTGAAAGATGTAATGGTGAAATGGGCTAAAAAAGTGGATCACCCAATACAGTTATCTCAGTGGGAGAAGACATGGACGAAAGCAAATAAATATACAGTGTCACAAAATATTAGAGAGAACTACTACAAGATGTATCTGAGGTGATATCTGACACCTAATACATTATTAAGAATTTATAGGCAAAGGACAATAAATGCTGGAAATGCAAAGAGGAACCTGGAACTTTCTACCACTGTTGATTGTCTTGTAAGATAGTAAGGAAATACTGGGTAGTAGTACATGATACAATAGGGAAAATGCTAACTATCAAGTTACAAATGATACCAGAAATATATTTGTTCGGAATGTTTGAAAATAATTAGAGAAAGAATATGGAATTTTAAAATTTTTATTTAGCCTCATCAGTGAGAATAACACTAGCACAAAAATGGAGAACAGGGTCCATACCCAGTCAAGAGAAATGGTTACTGAAGTTATATGATATAATTGAAATGGATAGGCTAATGCAAATAGTTAAAAATAAGTGTTTAGTCAATTTTGATATGGAATGGTCTATAGTATACAAAATTTTAAAGGAGAAATATGGGATAATAGCAGCACCAGACACCTAAAATATGGAAGAAAGGGGATGATAGAAGACGAATACTGAGGTATTTGGGCATAAACACAAATAATAATAAGGTATTGATTTGAGGGAAATAAGTAGAGGTAGAAGAACATATGAGTAAAATTTAGAATATTTAAGGGAAGCCAATTTATTAATTGAAATAAACAGCGCTTAAAGGAAGGAAGTTAGAACAAATGGTAGATAGGTATGGTTAGCGGTGAGGGTAAAGTAGGCTGTTGGAAGGGGGTGAGAGTAGGCAGAGAAAACAAAGAGCTATGAGAATGTGGGGAAAAGGTTTGAAGAGGAGTGTGAAGAAGTAGAAGGGAGGGTAAGGAAGGAAGAAAACACCTCTCCCAGGGCAGAAAAGACCATTCTGTCTGCAAAGGCAAGTTTAGCCCCCAGCTTTTGAAGCTGCAGCCAATCCAGTTACTGTTTTCTATCAGGGCCTTTTGGTTGGCCTCCAACTGCCTCTTTGCAGATTAGGCCCAGGAGCTGTCTTTCCTCACTCAGCTTTGTTTCCTTTGGGTATAAAAGCAGCAGAACTGCTCCAACAGCCTCTGCCAGGGCAGAAGAGACCATCCTGTCTGCAAAGGCAAGTTTAGCCTCCTAGCCTGTGAAGCTGCAGCCATGCCAGTGGGGCCTTCTTGCTGGCCTCCAATTGCTTCTCAGCAGAGTCAGGCTCAGACCCCCAGCAAGGAAAATTCAAGAATTGCCATCTGATAGACAACTGAGAATCTGGGACTTATTGTTAGTGAAGTCAGTGTTATTTTACTTTGTCAGTCCCTGAAAGATCATCCATCTGCAGCAAGTTTGCTTTAAAGCTACCTGGACATTAGGGACTATAAAATTTCCTAACTAATAATTATATAGTGAATTGTGATAAAGAACAATAAAAAATGCCACTCTTATCTCTAAGCATTTTGAGTTGGACAAACTCATACTTCCACATCCACATTCAGGCCTAATTCCCAAAATGAATGCTTCCAAAATCCACATTGATTGACTATATGCAGGTTTTATAGCATACCAAGCTTCTTGGGCAGGCAGGGGTGGAGGGAGAGAGTAACATTACATTTCTTCAGCTATAGTTTCCAGTGCTATTGTTGACCCCAAAATTCTCCATCTGGGTGGAAAAACTCTTTTATTTGGATTAGCCTGAAAAATGAATTATTTCTGGAAGATTTTTCGTACCTCCTGCTTGCTTCTCAGGCTCTTGGCTGAAGAAACAATGTTCATTTACTTGCATGACAGCACAGTATGGAACCTTATAATGGCATGCCAGAATAAAGGTGCTTTTGGCCTTTTAGGGCAGTGCTCAGAGAGAGGCAGGGATGCTTAAAGAATTCAATCTTTTTAAACTCTGATACAAACTGACCTGATCCCAGACTATGTGAACTATAACATAATCATTTATTAGATTTCACCCTTCTCTGAATTTTGCAAAGCAGTTTTTGGCTCAATATGCATTCCATAAAGTATTTTAAAATGCTTATTTTGAGATAAAATATACAAGCGCATCCATTTATATTCTTTAAAAATGTATATATCTGAATTTAAGTATATGTACATTATTTTTCACACACACACACACACACATATATATATATAGAGAGAGAGAGAGAGTGTGTGTCAAACATTCATGTGGAAATAGGATGGAATGAACTTATGAGTAGACTGATCGGTTCAATGTAGACAGACCTGGGAATTAAAGACACAAGACCATATAATTTGATTAACTGTGGAAAACATTTATTTAGCTGAAATTCTAGAAATGATCTTCAAAAGTTAATGTACAGGAAAGCCTAAAAGCAGAATTTAACAGTAATTTGGCTGGTGGTTACCTTGGTCAGTGGGACAATGAGGGTGGCAAATGTGCCACTATTTGACTCACCCTCAAAGGGCCCTTGCTAATCCAACTTTCAAGATTCAGGAATGACGTGGCTCAGAATCCACCTCTCTGAGAAGTCAGGTGGAGGTGATGACAGCCTCTATAGCTCTGAATAGATGGTTCTGGTAAGCCACAAAGACTGTCCAGATTTTGCTCAAAGAGTCCCATAACACATGACTAATAAGTCTCCAGAATTGTCATTTACTTTAAAGTGTCTTCAGGTGTCCACCCAAATTGTCCATATCTTAACCAACCCCCATATCCACACCCATGTGGCCAAACTGTCTGAGGTATGACAAAGCAAACTGAGGCATAATACTTAGATTTGCCTGTGCAGAGCAGGCACTCCTCTCCAAATAAACCCATCAGACCAGTTTGCTGGTGAGCCAAAAATTCCTGCTGGCCCCCAACAGTGGCTGGCTAATCCTTCACAGAGCTTGATGAAGGCAAGGAGGGTCATTGCTAGATGTGAAGAGGCCCACAATGGGTTGAAGTTAACCAAAATCCTGCCCCTTAATGACAGTTTGCTTGTACATCCGTCAGCACTAGCAAGATCCTAGCTAGTGTCTTTTCCCCAGGCTAGTTGTGAAATTCCCCCCTGGTCAAAACTTATCAGCCCAGCAAAAGATCTTGGCTGGAAGCTCAGACACATTGGTCCAGTACCGTGTGTATACTCTCTAGATAAACTCTTGCGATATATATAGGCATACATTGTTTCATAATCCCAAAAGGAGTTTTCCATTAAAAAGAATTTCTTTTCATGCGTCCTTGCCTTGAAGGAATTCTGAGAAATGCTTACCTGAAGTGACTGGCTAATCAACACACTACATAAACTTTTATGTAAGTATAGGTATTTAAATATATATATTAATGGCATTTGTTCAAGTCACTTTTCATCATCTTTTACTAATTCAGTACAATAATATTGACATTATCTGAACTGGCACATGGAGTGCAAAATATCCCTTGGGAAACTTGCAGATTTCCTGTTCTGGCAGCGTCTGCAACATTAACAGAGTTAAAAGCTGAAAAGAAAAACCACTTAAAGGGTTTTCTCTTCCAACACCTGTGCACTGGGCCAATGTTGTTAGTGCTGGTGTGGATTATGACTCCCTTTAGCAAGGGCTCCTATCCAAAAGTAATAGTAACAGAGGCCTGAATTTTAAGAAAGTCCACTGAAAGAAGGTGGTAAGAAGGAGTATATAATTTATATTTTTACATCTCATGCAATTGCAGAAGAGAAGCAGGGTTATATATTTCTGTTCAGAGATAAGTCCGACTGAGTTCAGTGGCACTGATTTCCAGGGATATATGTTCATGATTGCACCAGTAGTTCATGCCTGTAGCCACAGTGGAGCAAAAACCAAAAACTAAAAGGTAAAGTGGCATCTTAAAAAACAAATCTATTTAATATGCCATAAGATGTCATGGGGGTCTGTTTTTATCTGTGTGTTTTTTCTCAAAACGGCAGTTGGGAGTGATGTGACATCACTTCCAGTCACCATTTTGGGAAGGGCAGACAAAAAATTCATGAATTTTAGCCCTAGCCTCTAAGCAGTTGTCCAGCCCTCATTTAGAACTTCCACACAATACAAAATAAGAGGCTCCTGTGAGCTAAGTAACAAAAGATTCATTTCATGAATCTTCCCCATTACACACAAAAAAAACTGTCTTAAATAAAAATTAGGAGAGGAATATGTGGTTGGTCAAGTTCTTAATGAAAAATACTCCCTCAGTGTTAGTTTATATTATTTTTATGCTGCCTTTCTCCCAAAAAAGGGACCCAAGGTGGCTCACAGTGTAGTTTGCAACAGGACCAAAATTTTAAAGTTTGTATTTGGTTGCTGTAATCTTCACCCATGCACCCTTTTTTAATTAATATTTTTAAATTTTACAATACAAATTATTACGCTTTCTTCATACAAATATATGCTTCATGTACCCCTTTTTAGGTCAGAATCATGGGCCCTTTTATCACACCATACAATCACAGCCCTATGATTCTACTCTATCTGCATTCTCATATATCCTGGGATTTGTAATCTGGTGAGGCACTTGAGTTCTCTGGTTGATAATTCTAAATATTTCTCTCTAAGCTACAGATGCAATGATTCCATAGGATGTTGCCCTGGCAGTTAATATGGAATAATAGCAGTGTAAGTGTGTAGTGTGAAAGGGACCATGGTTCCTTCATGAGTACACAGATATGGCACATCACAGATCTTTTCTGCCATATGTTGTTTGGCTCTTTTTCTCTATTCTGCTACTGGAATAAATCTAGAACACCATATTGATATTTATGTATTTTTAATATATAAAATTAAAAGTGAATATGATTGTGTAGCCATCTGGTCTTATTCATGGAATTATACAAGGTGATCTAGGCTGCATCTGCACTGCAGAACTTATCCAGTTGGCACCACTTTAAGGGGCATGGCTCAGTGCTATGGAATTCTGGGAATTGGAGTTTGTTGGGGCACCAACAAACTACCACTCCCAGAATTCCATAGCACTGGGCTGTGCCTGTTAAAGTGGTGTCAAACCAGATTATTTCTGCAGCATGGATGCCAGCCTAGACAAAATGGCGTTTTATATGTAATCCTTCTATGGTTTCTTCATGCTGCTTCCATTTTTTTCCCTATCAGGAAAAAAAAATCCATTAAGGAAGGAAAAATGGAATAGATCCACACTGCCTTTTGACTGATAGTACTAGGAGTCATTTGTCTGTAGGCACCCTTAGATTTTCTACTGATTCAGCTATAATGATCTGGAACCAAACTGTAACTTTCCACTGGCTTTTGAGGTTGGATTCCAAGCTGCCCCTGGCTGGAATGCTTAAAAATGAACAACAAAAACCTCAATGTTGTTCCCAATGGCAACAGAAGATCAATATATTTAATTTCCTGCATGTTATTGAATTTTACAAGGGACCTCAGACTGAAAAGTATTTAAGGAAAAGAACAGACAGGCTGTAATATTTTCCAATGGTGAAATATATCAAGTATTTAGTCCAATAGAAAATACGTAGCCACATTAACAGGGTTTTTGGCATCCTCATTGGAGACACATGCAAATGCAAAACTGAACTAGAGTAATGGAAAGCTGCTAATACATAATCACTTTGATGCCATGTTATTTCTGGAATTTCACTGCTGGCCATGTTGGCTCAGAGTCAGCAATGTTTGTGACCACAGTTGAATAACAGATTAGGTTTGGCACACATTTCAAGCTGCAGTCTGCTCTCAGGCTTCTTATGTTGAGAATTTCTTTTACCTTATAAATCTTCTGGCTCTTCAATTTACCACAGTATAGCACCCACCCTAGCTACTTTTTTAAAAAGCCATTTTGAGACAATTAGACCATATCTGTATTGTTCCAAACCTGACTAGTTAATGCTAAAGTGCAAATTCAGGACCATCTGGAAGAGAGGTACAATATGCTACAGGATATATATGTGTGTGTGTGCATGTGCGTGTGTGCCAGGAGAACTGCTGCTTTCATTAAGACTCTATGCCCCCCCCCCATATTTGCCCATCTCCCTGCTTCATGGGTGGGAAGTCCTGCAAGTTGTGTAATGGTCCTGAAAGCTTGGTGGATCTGAGTAAGGTACATAGCTGAATGTCAAATATATTTTACCCAGTATAAAGGGTGTTTTTACATGTCAGTGAAAGCCACTTAATTATCTCCCAGGAATTTTGATGGCTCTTAGAACAGCCAGTCTAAGTTCTATTATTGTACATTCAAAATCACATGGAAGCCATTCACACATGAACCCAAATAATGGGAGACAGGGTCAAAGAGCTCCCCCCCCCCCAGCATGTGAAAATGCCCTAAGGTTGTGATTCTGCAGTTGTGTATGAGAGAGTCCAGTGGTGGGTCTACCTTGCCAATCAATCTGTACAATGCATTATTGCATTTCATAAAGGATCTTTACATACAGTCCAAGTTTCCAATGGGGGGGAAATAAAAGCATTCACCTAATAGTTAGGTTCTACCTATCTGGCTAAAGGTAAAAGTAAAAAAGAAAACAACTTTATTAATGGGTAGAAAGTAATCTTTTGCATTTGATAGGTAGATTGCAATGGTGAATTTTCATAATGACTGCTCAAGGCAAAGATTAGAATGAATGACTGTCTCTGTGTGCGTGTGTGTGTGTTTCAGAATGTAAAAACAAGCTGTAGTTATATCTTAAGGGCTTGATACTCTTGACTCCTGACTGCTTATATAAACATGCACTTATAATGTAAAATGTTATTTTTCATCTTGTTCTTTCATAAGACACCATTTGGGATTGCTAAATTGTTTCCTATTGTGCATTCTACACACTGATGTTTTGCAAATCTTTCCCATTTTTATGATTTGTTGTACAGTTACATTGAATTTGAGAAACTGCTCAAGCAGCCCCAAAGCAAAATAATCCACTAAGGTTAACCACAAGACGGCTGTTGATTTGTTTTATTCCACAATGGTATTTACAGAACATTGTAGAACATGGTGAACTTATGATATGGTTAGAGCCTAAACAGTGCATGATTTCATTTTGCAAATTTCCAACAACAAAAAAACATAACCTGGATCACAACCATGCCAACACCAATTGCAATATTATACTCTTGTGTGCATGCATGATCCTTATTTGCAGTGAACATTTCACCAAATTGTAACAAAATATTTTCAAACTTACTATGTGTGAGTGTGGAGATGGACATGAATTTAAATGTGTTCAACAATTTCACCTACGTTTTAATTTCATTGCTATATTTGCTTGAAGAGTAATAATAATAATAATAATAATAATAATAATAATAATGTTTTATTTATATGCTGCATTTCCCGTAGGATCATGGCATCTCACAACATCAGATAAAACAAAACATACAGTTAAAATACATCCCGTTAATTCCCTTCCCCCAACCTTACCACACTAAACTAAACTACAGTATTACTAAAAAACCAACAATTAAAACAATTAAATAATAATAAAAATATATGTTTAGACAGTGCTCACATACACAATGTAATGTTTTAAATCCTACTAATGTAAATATATTTTGTCTACCAAGATTTTTTAAAAACAAACTTCAGCAAATTGGTTCTGTAGCTCAGTGCTGTCTATATAACTACCTTGCCACCATGTCAAAGTATTTTTTATTCCTTTTTGTATAAGAAAGCTGGAATATGAAGAAAGCAGACACAGGGATCTAATTTTAATTGAAGGAAGCAACTAATAATTTTAGCAATTTTCCTCCTGTTGTGAGAAAGGCTTTGAAAGCCATGCTGTTTCTGAAGCCTGTTTCTGATTCAGTACTTTACTTTTTGCAAAATTTGCCCGTAGTTGTTTTGCTCAGAAAGCAGAAAATAAAAATTCTGCATAGAAATATGATTTCTTTGCAGAAAAACTGTTTCCTGACCTGAGAATTGTGTTTTCTGTGCTCAGTATATCCCAAACTATAAAGATTCTCAAACTAGAATTCTGTTGGTGCATATATACAGTTCATTACTCATGTGGTTGCATTTTCTCTGTGCCTATAGAGACAATAGTCGTCGTTGTCATCATCATCAGCTGGATGAGAGATGACTGCAGGTTAGAAACCAGCTATTCTTAAGAAGCAGAGTTTTTTTGGGTGGGGTGGGTCCTCATAGGCAAGACACTCTGGGAAAAGTATAACAATTGCCTGAGCCATATTGTTACCCAACAATACCCTGGCCTACATCTTTTTTCCTGCTCACATGATACAAAACAAATTTTACTATTTGGTTATTTCTGGTCAATCCCTTCTTTCAAAACACTTCTTAATTCTGCAAATATCTTCCTGGATCACTGCTGACTACAACTTTTCTGTTATAATCGCTACACCTCAATCATGCTCTCAATCACACTTTCATCCTTTGAGTTGCACATGCGTAGTAATGGTATAAGGAATGTGAAGATGGTATATTCCCTCATCCATTTTGGGATATGAATATAGAGGCTGTACAGATAGGCGTTGTCCAGGAATGCTGCCAACATACGCTCACACGGCTGATAAGAGGCTGCTGGGCAAAAGGTAAACATGCCGAACTGCCAAGAAGCAGTTCCTCCAGCAACAAAGCCAAATGAATCTGACGAGAGTAAGCCACAAGCCAGTCCAAAGTTCAGGATTACAGAGAACAATACTACCAGTCCATTCCGAGGTCAAGAATACCAAAGGGTTGGTCAGCGAGTCCGCTCTGAGGTCAAGGATGCCAAGGCAGTCAAAAGTCTAGGAGGCAAGGAGTCAGATCCATCAGCGTTCGCTTAATGAGAATAAATAATCTCTGACAAGAGTCCTCAGGGTCCGCCAGGTGTCTTATATCTAGTTCCCTTATCACAGCTGCTTGTTTCTCAGCAAGCCTCTTGGAATGCTGAAGGCATGCCCTTTCTGATCTCCTCTGGCTAAAGGTAGGAACCTCAATGCTCTGCTGCTTTATGTCTCCCAAATCTGGCACTTCTACTGGGGCAAGGCTGGGCTGCTGAACCCCAGGCTCCACTGGAGGAGATCCCACAGAGCTAGGGTCTGGCTTAGCCATATCCACTGGGGCTGAGAGAGCAGAGTTGGGAACTGTCAGGGCAGAACTGGGGCCAGGCACAGCCTCAGGTTTCTCCTGCAACTGAGCAGCTGAGTCCTCCTCGTCCTCCTCATAGCTGGCCATGACAGGCGTTATACACCAGCCTCAGGGCAGAGTGGGGTCATGACATCCACACAAAGTACACCCTGACACTGCCCTGATGCTGCCATCATGCTGTACACCTGACCGCATGGTGTGCGGTGTCACGGTTTGATGCTGCATCCAGATGACACAGTACCAAAAGGAGCGCCAGAAGGTGCTTTCGCGGTGGCAAAGGCGTCCTTTCTGGGTGCAAAAGACAGCTGCTTTTTGTGGCTCCTTTTTGCACTGCAGAAATGCCAGAGTGGAGTCATGCCGTGTAGTTACTGCGGCCCCAATCCATGGGCAGTCTGTTTAGCCCCATGGTGGCAATAGAAAGTTGTCAGCAAGTGTAAAGGAAGCCATTGGAAGGATCCATTAATATGGGGGAGAAAATCAATTTTTGAAAATCATTTCCAGCCATCTTGGCATAGAGAGGAGGCTATTTAAAGCCCTGTAAGGTGTCTCAGGGAAACGGGCTCTGCTTTGCAGTCTGGAAGGCTTTGTGTGAAGCAGAACTTCTGGTTAGCAGGCTGGGATGCTGCTATATGGGCAGAGCTGTCATTTGCAGCCTGGATAGCTGCTGCATCAAACTGAACTGTAGGTTGTAGTCCAGGAACCTGTGACACTGGGGCTTACTTCTGAGAAGATGTTCACAAAATTGAGCTGTGCTTTGTATACTTGGTGGCAAACTATGCAAATTGGTATGATGTAAGCTTTGTTCAGACATTAATTGTCATATGTACATTTTATTTGAATCATTTCCAATATTGCATTTTATATGTATTATCCTACTAGAGAGGCAGGCTAGCTCCAACAGGCCTCCCTGGAAGAAGGTTAACCATCCATTAAGAAGCCAAGCCCTCCCTCCAGTCCATCTGCCTTGGTCCAGGCCTCGGAGGTAGAGAAGAACTGCTGGCCCTCATCCCCTTCTTCCCCACCACCTTTCCCTTCTCCTTTTGTGTCGTGTCTTTTTAGATTGTAAGCCTGAGGGCAGGGAACCGTCCAATTAAAAAGATTGTATGTACAGCGCTGTATAAATTTACAACGCTTTATAAATAAAGGATAATAATAATAATAATAATAATAATAATAATAATAATAATACATACATACATACATACATACAGGGTGCTGGGGCAAAGCACTCCAGAACCACTCCTATATTTACTCCCTCTGATGTTGGGAGGGACGCTCCAAAAAGGATATGCTATTGTATTCAAATAAATGCTGTAATTTGTACATATCCCTCTGCAGTGTCACCCAGTGTGGTCCAAACCTCCCACAGCCCCTAGTGATGGCTCTGGTACCATTTTCAGGCAAAAATGGTTACATTTGTTCTTCAGACCTTCATGTCAACATGAGGAGATGGAAGAATGGAACAGGTAGACTGGAGCATGTATTCCCAGTGTTCTCTACTTCTGTGCAACCATGAATGTAAGAAGGAAACCCTATTGACTTAAATAGGGCTCCTCCTCTTCTTCTTATGTGACTTTAATTCATTTCAGACTTGATCTTAAGGGTCTTATGGGGCTGGGAGTGTGTGACTTGATCAAGGTCACCCAGTGGATTTCCATGGCCAAGCAGGGAACCAAACCCTAGTCTTCAGAGTCATAGTCCAACACTCAAACCACTACCTTCCTAGGCTATCAAGTAAATTACTGAAGTAGTAGTGTCCTTAAAAGGTTTTTATCCTGTAAATGTTTTCATAGGATAAGACTCTAGAATATATGTCAACAACAACATATTAGTGGACATTCCAAATCTTACCATAATGTTTGGGTAGTGGCTTTCCAGATGTTCCCATTAACCTGAGGCAAAATGATCAAGTGTCAGGGATTATGGGAGCTGCAGTATAACAACATCTGAAGAGTCACAAGTCCTGTAACCTGACATAAAAGAATATGACAATTGTAAAATAACTAAGCAGACAGCAACAATGGGTACGTCTACATTATACAAACAATGCAGTTTGACCCCATTTTAAGTGCTGTAACACCATTCTATGAAACTCTGAGATTTGTAGTTTTACAAATCTACAAATTTAGCTTTCCAAATTTAGCTTTCTCTACCAAAGAGTGCTTGGGCCTCACAATACTACAAATCCCGAGATTTTGTAGAATGGAGCCATGGCAGTTGAAATGATGTCTAACTGCATTATTATGGATAGTGAGGTAGGGTGTTTATTTGAAGACTGTAGAAGTCAGTCATTTCAGTTTATTCCTATTGACCTCCAAAGGAAAAGGGTCAAAATGGTGGAAACCAATTCTCTTAGTTTTTATACAGAAAGATTTGTTCTTCTGAACTTCAAAACCATGACAAGACACAGACAAAGGCACAAAAGACATCTGAGTAGGACAATCTGTTGACTCCCCCCCCCATTTTTTCTGCTTTCAGTATCATATGATTAAAAGATAAGGGAGCGCAATTTCAAAGTCTGAACACCAAGTTCTCAAGAAAGTCAATATATTTTCTTGCTGCAGGCTGTTCTAAGGAAAAGCATGAGGAAAGGAAATGAGAAACAGCTGATTGGCTGACAATGAAAGCTCAAGTCTTTGCTCTTTGTTAACCTGCACTGGATTTCAAAAGGTAAATATTGCTTTCTTTGGAGGGAAAATAATGACTTCAGATGCTGCTGTGCATCACAATAAAGAGGTGGTCTGTGACAGATTTTAGTAGGGTTTATAATTATTTTCACAAACGGACAGAAATATGTATATTTATATTGTTTCCATTGATGCAGATAATGGACTTTCATTTCCTTTATAAGGAAAGCCAATTGAGCATGACACTAATATATTGTTCCAAGGAAAGTTAACTCAACTAAACTGGCGACTTGGTTTAAATTTAAAAAGAGAAGCAATTTCTGTTATCAGTTTTAATGAATGCCATTAAGTGATAACCAAAAAGAAAGAGATAAAAAAAGATTGCAAAGAAAACATCCTTCCTATTCCTCTAAATTATCATGACACCACAATCTGTAGCTATAAAGTTAATTTCCTCAATAATTACATTCTGTTTAAGAATGTGAGTGCTTAAAAGACGGAGAAATGGACAAATGGAGCACTCTAAACTGTTGTTGAAAATGCAAGGATTTCTGCAATTTCCCTTTCATTCTACTGTCCATTTAAAAATGCATGATTGAGAGCTCTACATGCCAAGTATACCAGAGCCTCAGCCAAATGTCAATGGGCAACATTTTACTTGGAAAACATGATTCAGTCATTTGGATGTCATACTGAATTGATTTTTTTTTACAATTTTTAACAGTGTCTATCTACATAGGGAATGGGTGGCGAGAATATCCTTTCAGAACCTAACCTAAGGCAAGTTTAATTAAGAAACAAACAAACAAACATCTTTTTTAAAATGTCCATAATTTGAAAACCATAGTTATAGAATGTACACATTTCAGTCGATATTATTGATTTCAGTATATTATTTAGTTTAGTTATTAATAAATTAATGAAATTAATCAATAATATAAGGTATGTATATCCTGCAGCAGGAATAAAACAATTGTAGTTATGTGTCTTCAAGCTGACAAAGGGTTTTTAGTTTTAGTTTTGTTTTTGTTTTGGACAGGATTTATTCTGAGGAGCTTTGCCATTACTTTCCTAAAAGACCGAGAATGTCCATGGCTGACCAGAGATTCGAAGCCACTCTCCTGGAATCTTAGTCTAATACTACACCATGTTAATTTGTGTAAAACAAGAGCATGAAACCCATTTTGAGAGAAAGGCGGGATATAAATCCAATAAATAAGAGCAAACAATGCAGGGGATTTAAAAAAGGAGAGAATGAACCAGTAACTAAAAGTGTACTAAAACAAAAGTCAGTCCAAATTGGGAGGGGGCAATCCTAAAGTTGTTTACTTAAGTTTGTCAGGATGTTATATAAATTAGTCAATAAAAGTATTTTCTGTGATTGAATTATTTGTCATGTGGATGGTAAAATGTTGCTAGTTTGCTTCTAGTTGATAAAGATGGGATGTATGTAAGGCTTTCTGTCCATCTGTCTGTCCATTCATCCATCTATCTCTCCATTCATCTGAAAATGTAACCAGTAAATAAACAGCAAAGGCTTCTCACTTGGTTGCATTCTATTTATTAAAAACAAAACAATCATGCAACAACAATAAAGCAGATCCATACAATCATTTGACAAGAGATTTCTTTTGCAAAGTGCACTAAAGATTGCTTTGCAAATTACAATGGATTTGAACTGTTATTGTTATATGTCTTCAAACTGATTCTCACTAATAGTGAGCTTATCCTAGGACTTTCTTGGCAAAATTTATTTGGAGAAGGTTTGCCATTGACCTCTTCTAAGGCTGACAGAGTGCGGCATTCCCAAGGTCACCTAGAGGATTTCTGTGGCTGAACAGAGAGTGCTAGCCATAGTTTTAGATCCAGCAAGGTTTGGTGGTCTAAGTGCTGGGCTAGGACTCTCGAAGGCAAAGGTTCAGACCTCTGCTCAGCCAGCATCTTGTATTCAACCTTCAAATCAACTGGAAGCTAATTATGCTGGAACAGAATGGTCATAATATGGGTCATCCTGCTAAATTTGGAAACAGTTGGTCACCAGCAGCTTGTGGTCTAAGCAGCTGATGTATACCGTAATCTGACATTTTGGGGTGCCTTGAATGTTTTCATTACATCTATCCCTTGATCTAGGTCAGATTTCTTAGAATGTCCTGGACTCATTATTGATAGTCAAAATCTCTCCAAGTTTTGGAATTTATTGATGACAGCCCTGTCTGGAGGGCAATACAGTAATCCTACCTGGAAGTATAGTTGATCACCTTTTTAAGTCTTTGTGTTCTATGAGACTCACAACAACCCCCAATTCCTGAACAATTGCTTTATTTAGTTTTTTTTTAATGTTAGAAGTTATTCTCCATGCCTTTGCACAAGGTCTTCCTCTAAGTACAACCAACTCCTTTTCAAGTTTTTGTCCTATACCTGGTCAGGTCAGTAAAATCAAGCCAGTGGCACCATCGTTTAACTGTGAGAGTTTGACTGATCGAGTAATTAAGTCTGGAAGAATTTTGCATGCATAGAACCTCATTTGGCATTGGGAGAGGGAGTTCCCATATCATATCTGGAGAAGAAATCATATTTAATTCATAACCCAGCTGAATTTTACAAAGACAAATCTGTATTTTCAGAACCAAATAATACCACCTTTTTGTACCATCATTGCTGACTGAACTGCCATTTGCTTTTGAAGGGAGTCTCTTTGAACAAAACTGAAGAGTGAATTTAGTCCGTATATGCAGGGAGCACATGTCTCCCAGTAAATAATTAACTGTCTTCCCATAAAATTGTTTGGTTAATTAAACCAGTTTTTGCTGAAGAGGGAGTAGGATTCTAGTGAACAGCTGTCAATAGTATTAGGGACAGCAAAGTTGTAGGGCAGATACTGCTGATATGCAAACTCGCCATAAGGAATATTTTAGTTCAGCACACACTATTTACTTTATTTTAGTTTACCACATACTATTTACTTTTAACAGCTGTACCAAATTAAGCAGTGGTGCTGATGGTAGTATTGTCAGCATCAGAAAATCATGTGAGCTAAAGAAGTGGTTATCAAACTTAAGCCTTTAGCTGTTTGAGACTTCAATTCCTAGATTTCCTGACCATTAACCATATTGGTTCAGACGTCTGGGGGTATCTGAAACTTATGTAGGACTAATGATTGAGAAGCATTGAACTACAGATCCTCTGCTGTAAATAACTTCTCACAGTGCTGTCATTCCCACAAATGGTAGCTTTGGGGAGAGTTTTGGCAGAAAATGGAATGGAGAGGAAAGACTAGTATCCATTCCCCACTGCTATATCTTTTTTATTATTAATCTGTTAAGAATCAGTTATGTGTTTATCATCACAACTACTTTATCCTTCTTTTGTTTAATAATTATTAATTATTAAATTAATAATCTCAACTGATTGCAGCTGCTACAATAACCATTTACTTTTGTTCAGAAATAGATTGACTCTGTTGTATGAGTATTCCCCTCAACACTTCTACACACTTACACTGACCAAGATCAGGAAATGGAGATGCCACTAACACAGTCCATCCACATGTTTTATTCATATTATTGGAATGTCTTTATGAGCATTCAGTTCAACAGCACTTGGTTCAGTGGAGTTCTAATTCTATTAGTGCCCCACATAGATTGTTTATATTTACTCATTAATACAACCATTTCATAACTGAATGTGTGTTGACCACAACAGTCAGCAAAGCATCTTCTTTCATTCTTCAAAATGTCATCAGAATGCTTGTTACGAAGCAAACTCATTTTCAGTCTCAACTGTGATTTACAGAGTTTCAGGTGCTGATGATAGCTTGTCTCCCTGGTTTAAAAGAAGTCCTGATATAATAGAACCTGACACTGTTTACTTCAGCTTATTATGCCTGCTGCATTCACTGAATGCTTGGGTGGAAGAGAAAAATCGAAAGAAGGCTATTCATTCTAATGCCAGATGCTTTTTATTTATTTATTTAAAGAAATCAATTGTAGTTAGTGCTCAAAATGTACTTAGCACATCCCGTGTGACCTTCCACTTTTGATATCAACCAGAAAAGAATGTTACCTCATTTTCACAGCAATTGTAAAATGTCTTCAAAAACACTGAAATTCCTAACTTGGTTTCATTTTAGTTTAGGTTCAAACTGGTCTCTGCTTTTACTGACAATATCACTGAACAGAATAGCTTGGATGTTGCAGGTTTCATGCACAAACATGGAAAGAAACAAAAGATCTTTCTCTAACTCTCTGTCTTGCTCTCTCTCTCTGCAGCATACTGCTTCATTATACATTTCTTGGCAAGTCCCTTTTATGACTGAAATAATTAGTTGTGTTTAGTATTTATAGCTGGTTATCATGATTCTTTCTGTACTGCTAATTAATTTTATGGCCAGCATGTTTCAAATGCAATTAGTTAGGTATGGCAATGATCATAATATTTTACATATTCAGGGCAACGTTTTGCCCACGTACTGTGAAACCTACTGGTAAACTCAGTGTCAGATTCACTTAACGTCTTGTTCTTACCGTGGATGCCCACATAGAGCTGTGTGTAGAGTAACAATATGAGCTAAATGATTGCAGTGGTTGACTATTTTGAATGGTAAAAACTTATTCTGAAATCAAGACCATAGTGTTCATTTTTGAAACTACACAAATAATGCTGTGTAACCCTGGGCTGCAAAACGAACATGCCTTCCATTATTCGGGATGGTACAGGTGAAATGAACCTGAATGACAAACACTATAAGAAACACACATATTTCTGAAGGTTTTCACTGTGCATTGCTCACAGATATGAGTATAGATCCCTGATACTATTTAAAAAGAAAAAGAAAAGAGTGGAGTTTGAGTAGAAAGGCAGTGGGGAAAAGGGTGCATAATAGTGTCCCAACCTGCCATTACTCACCTAAAAGAAATAAATCATGCTCATAGCTATTTTTCTTGGATGAGGTGTGGCAAAATGGATGAGGAATCATCAGGCCTGTACTATTTACATTTGTGTATAAATATTGTTTTCCCATTAGTCCTGGTTTATTATTTTGAAATGTATTTTTTGCTTCTTGATCCTGCCCCTTGTGTGGGAGTCCTTGTTGTGTACAGAGCCATGAATATATTGTAGCTCTGAAGGACCTCACAAACATAGCAGTGCTGCTTTCAAGGTATTTATGTGTAACTTCAGTTCTTTTTGTTATGCTGTATGGGAGAAATGGGCAAATAGCGGCCCTTCAGATGTTGATGGACTACAGCTCCCATCAGCCCTAACCAGTAGAGTTGCCAGTTCCCACAGCCTGGCCCAGAGTCTTCAGTTTTCATCTATCATCTCCAGGGCCTGCAATCTCCAGGGCCTAAGCTTACAACCCTACTAACCAGCTTGTTCAGTATCAAGGAATGGTGGCAGTTATAATACAAGAACATCTGGAGGGCCTCACTTTATCCATCCACTTCAATTAGTTGAAAACATGGCAGCCAGATTACTGCCATTACTCCCCTAATATGATCACACCTAGGAGTGATCATATTATACCTATATTATAATTACTCAACTGGTTGACAAATAATTGGTTGTTACCTTAAAACCCTACATGTTTTAGATCCAGATTTCCTACAGGACAATCTTCTCCATATAACCTGCTACATATACTCAGGTCCTCTGGGGGACATTTTCTCCAATCAGCCAGGTCTAGGCTGGCAACTGTCTCTCAGAGGACTTTTTTCCCCAGCCCCTACCAGACTGTAGAAAGACCTGCAAGAAAAGATTGGACAACTGAATACATTGTCTGAATGGAAAACAGAACTATAGACTAGTCTCTTCTAGCAGGCTTAAATGATGAATTTAAATGATGAATTTTAAAAATGATGAATTCTGAAGTATGATTTATTGATTTAATATGTATTGGGTCAATATACTCTTTTAAGTGATGCCATGTGTTGTATTTCAATCTGTTGTTGTTTTCCAGCTTAATCCATAGGGAAGGGCAGGTAAGAAATCATCATCATCATCATCATCATCATCTGGCTTTGGCATTCACACAGTCTTTTTGCTTCTTTGAAACTACCAAAGAAATTGAACTTTATTCAATATTCTTTGTTTTGTATGGTCAAATTGGCCTTACAATCAGATTAAAACCCTTTCTTTCTATTGGCATCAAGTTCATATTTGACTTCAGCTCACTCTTTCAAAGGTTGTGATATCAGAATAAGAGGCTAGTGTCACAAATAGCAGGAATACCATTAAATGGTCCATATTTATTACCGTTCACTCTGTGTCTGTGTTGCTCCTGCTTAATTTTGCCTAATGAGAAGAATATGAAAATGGCTTGTGACTGAATGCCAGCAGTCTTTGAAAAAGAATTCCCACCTGACCTTTAAAAAAAAGTGAATGTGTAATTCATGTCAAGCTGTAATGTTTACTGCAAACATTTTCATTTATCTTTTTAGGCTTCACCATCAACCCATCAGACTTTCTCTGCAATAGATTGTTTGTATTTATGTCATGCTTCCCATTTGGAAAACGTACAACATCTCTGTTGTTACGGATGCATTATTACTATTTTACCAGTTCAGAAAATGATTTCCAAGACACTTCTGCATGGTAAATTCTTGGCCTTTAACTTTCCTCTATTAATAGAAAAACAGATATACAGGGACTGAAGCAATCATGTTCCCGGGGAGTACAGGAATGCATTTACTAATCCAAAATAAGCAAATTACATGATCCATACTGCTCTTGAATTTCCCCTCATCTATATGCCAGTTCACATATGCAAGCTAACTGCTCTTCTCACCCATTATATAGCTTTGCAGCAAGGAAACTTTATGTAAAAAAAAAAAAAAAAAAAGCTTGTGTGGGAATAAGGTCTGCAGTGTTCACTAGCTGTTTCCATGACTGGAAGTCAAGGGTATAGATCCTTAGGCTTTGGGACTAAAGGGCTGGAGATCCTTTTTGCCAAGACAATTTGGCACTTCAGGGAGTCCTTAAGAAGCCATGCTGTCTCCTACTTAGTACCACTATTCATCACTTTCTATGCTTTTCAAAAGCTCCCCCCCTCAAAGGCTGACATTCTTCTCTTTGCAGTTAACATAAAGCACCTCTCCGCCCCATGCAACTATTTGCTGGCTGGTAGAAAGCAGATGAGGTGTGGCAAAGAAACCTTTAACTATGTAGTTGGAAACAAGGGCGGGATACAGACCGTCGCTATTTGCTCCACGCGGGAGCCGCAGCAGCCAAACCGCACGGCTCCCGTGCGGAGCAAAAAAGAAGCTCCATTTCAGAGCTTCTTTTTGCGGCGCCTCTATGATGTCGCGAGGCGCCGCTGGCGCATTTGCAACGTCATAGGTGCCGCGACACGTCTGGACGCTATGCGTCCAGTATGTAAAGATGGCGGCACCCATGTGGAAGGGGCGCCGCCATCTTGTACGTATTGTATACGTACTAGGGTTAGGGGGGTGCGGAAGCACCGCCCCTTCCTAACCCTTGTACGTATACAATACGTACTATATGGCGGTTTGTATCCCGCCAAGGAATCCTCCAGGACCTGCAGGATCTACATCCAACAGGACATCCAACACCATACAGAAGATTCTCTGTAGGTCCCATAGAATGCTGAAACTGCTACAGGAACCCAGCAGAACACTTCTCTGCTATTGCCTCCCTTGCACCACCAGCCAGTAAATGGCTGTGTTGGGGAAGATGCAGCAGATAATTATTTGTGGGTGGGGAGAGCAGTAGAGCTTGTTCACAGTATGAGGTCAGTAGAGGATTTCCAGCTTCCTCAATAGCCAACAAATACCTTGCACAGGTGTAAGTTGGGTGCCAGCATCAAAATAGCAGTGGAAACTGTGTGGCTGTCAGTAAGTTGTCACAGCAATAGCTCCAGTCAGCATATCCAATGGTAAGGAATTATAGGAGTTGAAGTCCATCAACAGTTGTCAAGTGACATGTTCCCTAGAGTTGCTCTAAACCAAAAGTTTCCCAAAAAGTGTTTATAATATGTTCAAAGACTATTAGAGAGGAAGCAAAGCCTGCACTATGCTGGAGCAAACAGGTTGGAAGGATTTTCTTCTTGGAAGATAACTAAAACATACTAAACAGTTAAACATATGAATGGTGCCCAAACATATGAATGGTGCCCTTTTTGCTCACTAAGTACCAAGCATGTTAAGCTTAGTGGCCAAAGATGGCAAAGCCATTGACAGATTGTCAGGCAAAACATTGCTAGGTGGCAGGTTGTTATAAGTGAATTGTCTCAGTGCAGCATAAATGGCTGGATAAAATGTGTAGGCCAATTTAGATTATCTCAACACAGTCTTCACACCTTAAAAATGAAACTGTTATGAATAGAATAAATGTTTAAATTAAAGCTATACAGTATTAAGGAGAAAGAAAGATACATTAAAACCAGTCTCATTTTATCTGTGCTTGAAGAAAGCTTTTGAAATAAACATTAAAGATCTGTTTGGTTAGTGTATATTCTTGACCAGTTTATACTTGATAAGAGCCCGTGTGGCATAGTGGTTTGAGTGCTGGACTTTGACTCTGAAGTCTAGGGTTCAAATCCCTGCTCAGCCATGAAGCCCATTGGATGATCTTGGGCATGTCACATGCTCTTAGCCTCAGGGGTAGGCAATAGCAAATCTTCTCTGAATGATTCTTGCCAAGAAAAACCCATGGTAAGGTTGATTTAGGGCCACCGTAAATCAGAAATGACTCGAAGACACACAACAACAACTTCCATTTGATAAGATAATTTGTCTCTTCCCTTAAAAATATCTTCCACTTTTACTTCCTTGAAGAAATCATAATCCTTTGTTGTTTTATAAACTATGGCTACAGGAAGCGCAGCAGCATTTCAAAAGAAGTATGAGAAATGACTAGATTTTCACTGTCTTCACCAAACACCAAGGTATTTATAGATTTGAAATTATCTATTCAAAATAGCTATAAAACTGTCCATATATCTGATAAATTGCATGTTTCTAAATTACAACTGCAACTTCATCTAAAATACAGCTAGCAGGAGAGAGGGAGGAACACAGAAGCAAAAAGTGCAAGTTTTGTAATTAATGCAATGCTCCATCTTCTGTTGTCCTTCATTATGTGTTTTGGAATTTTAAAAAGCCAACATATCACTTTACTATTTATTACAAGATGTCTCTGGCTTCGTCCAGTAGTACATATAAGCAAGTGGTATGAAAGCTAGGATGTGAATCTCAGTCATTCCCAGCAATCATTGCATTTTATTGATAACTTGTCATCCTATCCTAAAATTCCATCTCTGGAATAAAGCCTGTCAGATCAGACTGAATACAGTACATTAAAACACTTTGTCCTTGGGGAGAATGTGATGTGCAAACTTCTTTTCTCCTTTGTACCAGGAGACATCCTATTGCTATTTTAGATGCCTCTCTGGATATCTACAGAAATATTCTCATTTTTCAATCTAGCTCACCAGTTTTTTTGTTTGTTTTTGCTTTGAAAAAAGTAAAAGGCAATGACTTTGTGTGACCTAAATATGAGCCACTTTTGATTCATTGTGGGATTTATCAACTGTGTGCAGATTAAGTGTTTAGAGAAGCAACAATTAACCTTACTGCATGTTAGCTAATATTAATTATATATCTTGAGCACTTTCTTGTACAAGCATACAAGCGCCCCCAGAAAGGGGTCAAACTTAATGTGCTCATTTCAGCAGACAAGAACCTTTGTACTTGCCCTCTCTTGAAAACAAATTTGTTTGTGTTTGACAAGCATAACATTAGCTGTACCGGCTTCCTTTGGTAGTTGCTGACACTGACGTGAAAATACATTGCAGTCCTTTTCAGTGGCAAACACAAAAGCATCTTCTTGCCAAGCTGGGCCTCAGATTTTTAAGAGGGCAAGAAGTTGTCCTCAACTCACCCAATTATCTTTCCATCAGACACCGCAGAAAAATAACACTTATCTATTGTGCGGGAGATTCCTCTCTCCACCTTCTGCTTTTGTTATTCATAAATCTCCTGTAAGATAAAATGCTGAACGGTATGTCAGGGCCAGCAGGGAATACATTAGAAACACAAAATGGATTTCCTTATGCTCCATTAAAGTATATATTTAGAAATACCTGGAGGTATAAAGAAGCACTTACCAGCCATCAGGCTGTTGTGCTGTGCAATAATTTTCCTGTAAAAAAGAACAAAAAAGATGGAGAAAGAATTGACTCTTCATCCCTTTGAATCCACAGCTATGTGCACTTATCCACTTTTATTATTTGACACATATTATTAGTAAATGCCTTTTCTGCAAGGTTAGGATGGTTTCTGATACATCACTCTGAAAGAGGAAATGTGTCTTTAAAAACAGCTAAAAAAATCTGTGTGAAATTTCCATTTCTATATGTGTATGCACAAACTTAATAATTATAATTATAATTTAAATAAGAATATGCTATATTTCATACTTGGGAGAAAGACAATCAAGTTTCTGAGACCAAGGTACTCACTGTTGATGGATATCTACAAGGGTTCTGCCTTCCTTTCTTCTAATCCTTCAGCTTCAGAACATGCTTGGAATGGATAGCCCTTCAGAGAGGGTACCCCTTCCAAGAGAGAATGGTCCTCTGATTGCCCTACAAATGAAGGAATGTTTTGTGTAAAATAAGACACGGGGCCACCCAGTATATAACGCATTGCCCCATCAGGAGCTGCACCACCAAGACTTATGTAGAGTTATCATTTTCTCACCTTATGTATGGGTAAAAGTTCAAAACAACTTTTTGACAGAGATATGGGTATTATGCTGCACACTGAGTGATGAGCACTTTTTACCTACACAAAGCACTTCACCTTGGTATGGATTGGTCTGGAGGGAGTCCAACATGATTCTTTTCCTCATACGCCACCAGACTGTTTGGAGGGCAATGAGCACCAAATGCAGGTAATCCCCACTGTCTATGTAACTGATATTCTCCTATATATAAGGTTAAACCACATTTCACAGTTACGGCAGTTTGATAGCACTTTAATAGCATGGCTCAATAGTACAGATTCATATGATCTGTACTATTTGGTGAAGGGCTTAGACTAATCTGCTAGGGAACCCTTGCGCTTTAGTTTAGCTTATAGCTTTTCATTTCTATACCACTTCACTGAGAACTCAGCACTCTCTAAGTGGTTTACAATCTTCCAACAAGCTGAGTATTCATTTTACTGACCTCCAAAAGGATGGAAGGCTGAATCAACCTTGGAGCCCTGGAATCAAACTCACAAAGTTGTGGCTGCAGTACCAACATTTAACCAGTGCACTAGGGCTCCTATTGCTCATGGACTAGAACTTTTGAGGAAAACACCTTACAAACTGAAAATCCCAGCATTCCATAGGAAGGAGCCAGGATCGTTATAGGGACATGAACTACTTATCATACAACAAAAAACAATGTCATAATGGTACAGTGTGAAGACATCCCAGTTTGGTTATAGCTGCCTGTGAAAAAGTTTTTAAATGCTTCTTCAAGTAGCCTAGCCAACATATATAATATGGCCTGTTGTCTAAATCTAAAGAATGTCATATTTCTTGCATGACAAAATAAACCAATGCATATATTTAAAGTATCATAAAGATCATTTTATTGTTGATAGTAATTACCAGTACTGATTGATATCTGGTGGCTTTCAAATTAATCAAGTGAGAAATCTCCTTCAAGTTGTAGCCTACCCAAGATTCTGATCAAGTTGTGGGGATAGAGTTCCCCACCTTGGATCACTTCAGACTAAGATCTGGACTGCTGTTGACATGAAAGCTACCAACTGCCACTTTGAGTCATATTGACATTAGTATTTTATTACTGTGTCACCTAAACATCTTAAATTGTTGATGTTCCTTCCCCCAATTTCCACACTTCGTGCCTCTGAGTCTAATCCTGCTTTTCATATGGCATGTTCTGCATATAAGTTAAATAGATAGCGGAATAAAATGCAGCCCTATCAGACCCTCTTGCCAACTGGAAACTAATCTGTTTCTGACAATGGCCTCTTGTTCAGAGTATAGCTTATGCAGCAGGAACATCAGATAGGAAAACAATTTATTTTATTTTATTTTTGCTAAATTGTAATTCCAGGCATTTCAGTGTTTCTTTGCAACATTTTTTGTTGACCTTGTAGAATCTCCACACATCTGTAGCTGACCAGAGAGTTTGAATAAAAGGCAGTTTTAGCCACAGATGCTCTTTTACTGCCTCCATTACCTGCTTTCAGCAGGTGCAATACTTTATTACCTGGTGCCACTCTGTTCTTTAGAAGTCAGGCTGTAAGCCCTCTTTATTTAAACCCATATGCCAGTTTCCATTGAACTGCTTGGTTAAAAAAAACCCAACAACACCAATCTGGAACACAGCTGATAGGGAGGGAGCTCATCTTTGTACTTGTAAAAGGCAAAGAGATTTTTTTCAAAACCATTAATGACCCCCATCCAGATTTGTTGGACAGTTCAGGGTGCAGATTTTTGTTTGGTTTTGTTTTCCTTTGTTTTCTTTAATTTAAACAGAGTTTTTCAGAATCTCATTAATACCAAGGCAAGAGGGAGAAGCAGATACTGCAGGTAAGAGACAACACAAGCTTAGAATTATAAATCTACTTGATTATAATTCAGACAAAAACAAGTGAGAAACTGTCCTCTGTTGAGGCACTATTGGCCAAGCATCTGGGCTTTGCATTCATACATAATTAAGCTTTAGACAGCTGCAGGCTTTTGCTGTGCCACAGGGCAGAGGATGTCATAATACACAGTAAGATGCATATCAACTGGGCTGTTTATAAATTTTTATGAAGCATTAGATTTTAAAAGACATCAGCATTTTTTTTAAAAAAAGAGATGGTTCAAGACATCACTGAGAATGTATAAATGATTGATGGAACTCCATAGGAAAAAAACCTTTTTTTCTTTCTGAATTTTTTTTACAGTAATGGTGGAAATGCATTCTTATTCTAAGCTGAAAATATATTTGCATGAATCAAAAATGAACTAAGAAAAATACTGTAAAACTTTTGAGTCAATATGTGGAAACCAAAAGGATCAAACAAGAAATGTACTGTCTCCTAACCTTTGACAGCCATTAACAGTTAACACAACATGCAGAAACTTGCTTTGAAAAGATTAAATATTTAACAGAAGACAAAAATATACCCAGTGCTATTTTTGGTGCATAGTCTAAGCCTAGCACAGTCTTGCCTACAGTGTTGGATCTTTCTGCACGTTACAAATCACATTTGGCACAAAAGCCAAGAAAAATTGCAGAAAGGCATGCCACTAAACTTATACTCTTCTATTAATAGCAGCCAATGATGAGACGATGTGATATATTATAAATATGGTGTAAATGTGAGGTTTTAATGCAAAATATTGTTTTACTGTCATGTAGTTTCCTTTGCAAAATTGTGATATAGAGACAGTGCTACTAAAACCTTGCTGCTCATGCTTTATTGTCTTTGTATAGCAGTGTCTGAAGATGCTTTGCCAGCTAAGGTAAAGAACAAAATGGTTTCCCTTCCATTCCAATATTTATTTCTTACAATATTTAGATCCTGTTATATATCCAAGGATCTTCGGTCCACTGTAGAATAAAAATCAACATACATTTATAAATGATTCATTAAAAAATTAAAACAGTAAAATAAAATTATAGTAAAAACATATTAAATAGTATTATAATTTAAAACAAGTGAAAACATACCTGTAAAATGTACCTGTACAGACTGAATAAAATCATTAGAGCCCCTGCCCCCTAGCTTTCATAAAAACACACATTTAACTTGGTGCTGAGATGAAGGCAACATTAACACCAATTGGACCTTTAAGACTGGCACAACAGAGTAGGCCTTTTCCAAGGTCTTCACACAGACCAGTGATTGGAAACAACAAATGGACTTTGCAGTTCACCACAAGTAGTGGTGAATCTTGAAAAGCTGGGATTTATCTTAACATTCTCTATAGCCATGATGTACAGGCTATGAAATGAAATGAAATATAGCCATTTTCATCTCCATCAGGAACTTGTCATTTATATATTTAAGGTAAAAAAGGTAAAGGTAGTCCCTTGACATGAATGTCTAGTCGCAACTGATAGTAGGGTGTGGTGCTCATCTCCGCGACTAAGTCGAACAGCCAGAATTTTCCAAGGACTATTGCGGTGGTCATGTGGCCAGCATGACTGCACTGAACACTGTTACTTTCCCACCAAAGTGGTACCTATTTATCTACTTGCATTTGCATGCTTTCAAACTGCTAGGTTGGCAGAAGCTGGAGCTAGGGATAGTAGCTCACCCCACCATGCAGCACTTGGGCCTTGAACTGCCAATCTTCCAATCATCAGAATTGGAGTCTTAACCAGTAAGCCACCACATCCTATGGCCCTGTAATGTCCCAGAGAGAGCAAAAGCCAAGCAAAATTGCCTCCATGTCCCTACTGGGCATTTCAGATAATTTGGAGACACACTTTTAAAGTCAGTTTTGGATTGCAGGGGAAGTGCTGCCTCCCAAAGCCTCCTGTGGGCCAAAGTACCCTTCTACTTCCCTGACCTTGTACTAAATGAACAGCATGATTTCCTTCCATGGATTGTGGGTTAACACATCTGATAAGAAAGCACACAGTAGAGGAACTTGGGTTTGTTTGCTTTCTATCTATATAATTAATGGGAAGCATAATTTATGAGCATCACTTGGCCTCCAAGGGATGAAGGGGGCTTTGGTTGTACTGTGCAATTGACAGAGTGGCCTGACCAGGTTCAGGACACTGAGCAGTAATGAAACAAGTCAATCCTAGTTGCTATATGTAGTGTTTCTACTTCCACCCCAGTCTTCCAGAGAATGGGCAAGCAGGCAAACTGGGATCCAGGTGTTAACAAGTGGTTTTTTTTAAAAAAGCCCACAAATGTACTGTATGTGCAGTCTCTGCAAAGCCATCCTTTTTAATACCAACTGTCTGTAACAATGGACAAAATCCATTATTAGGAATATGAATCGTACAGAAAATAGAGGTTTCAGTCCAAATCAAACTTCACAGGACATTTGCCATGGATTAGAAATGGATTGCACCCCACTGACTTTAATAGGCTTAGAAAATGACGACCTCAGGTTTCTATAAAATTAATTGGCTATCATATGTAAAGAAGATTGCAGTGGTTTTATTTTTGTTTTCTTATTTAGCAGAGTTTCCTCCCCACTGCCATACAGGATGATCTCTATGAAAGGCAAGCAATTAAAGGGATAATCCAGACAGCCACAACAGCACTCGGGTGAAGTTCAGGTTAATTGTACTTGCACACGTGATAATTAGTTTATCAATTCTGCTATGTCGGTTGAACTTAATGTCCCATTTACTTCATCTTGGTTCCTTTTGACCAAGATTTACATAAGCAGTCAGCTGTCAGTGGGGGATAAAATGAAGTCAGTTCAGCTGACTTTCATAGCTTTTAAAAATTCTTTTTTTCATCGTTGCACAGAGCTTAACTTTAATGCAGTTTTGCTGCTGCTACTCAGCAACACTATGCTGCCTCTTTAACTGGTAACAAAATCTGAGTGTTTTGGACAGGGTGTTTCACTCAGCAGGCTCAATTTACTCAGGTGGTAGGGTAACATTAAAATTATAGTTACAGTATTGGAAAGACCCTGGGAACATGTTACCTGCTTTAATGTATTAACTTGTCACGTATAACAGAGGAATTAAGCAGAGGTTAGCTTTATCATCTCCACACAAACAAATCTCAGTAATTTTGTCATATCCTCCTCTGCTTTACTGCCTTTCTCAACTGGAGGACTACACACCATGTCCTCTCGATGTTGAGCTGCATGAATGTGTGAACTGGAAAATGTTCTAACTATCTTCAGTTTATCTTCCCTGTGTCATGTCTGATAAAGCAACTGATATCTGGCAGTAGACTTGATGTGAAGCTTTTAATTTGTCCTCTGTGTTACTAATTTAATAGATTCCCTCCTCTTATTCATTGACTGGATTAACAAAAAGCAAGGGTGTTATTGCCCACTATTACACCAGAATTTTAGGCACTTGAATTATTGCACAGGCTCATTTCCCACACAGAGACTCATTACCACTTTTTTATAGACCAATAAAATGTTAATTACAGCACAGTGTCCAAATCTACTGAGAGCCAACATGGTGTAATGGTTTGAGCCTTGGACTATGACCCTGGAGATCAAGATCCAAATCCCTGCTCAGCCATGGAAACGCACTAGGTGACCTTTGGCAAGTCATACTTTCTTGCCATGAAAACCCCATGATAGATTCTCCTTAGAGTTGCTACAAGTTGGAAATGACATGAAGGTGCACAACAAAAATGATTTCCAGTGGCTGAAATAAAAGCCTGAAACAGAAGGGCTAAATAAACCAGTGTGAGAGTGTGCCAGTGCTATTCGCGCCAGCACCACAACAACCACACATGCCTGTCACGGTTCTGATCTGGGCCACTGCCATGGTCCTGAACCTGGTCACCAGAAGGAGTGGATTCTATCTGTTCCTTCTTGACCAGTTATTTCCAGATTATGCGGGCTTGTCATGGCTTCTGGCAGTGTTCAGAGTATGCATCATCTGAGTGCTAAACTCCGAATGCAGCTGGAATCCACATCATTTGCCTGTGTGTTTTAGATTCAAGAAGCACTGCCATATCATTTAAATGCTCTTGAAAAGTCCCTGTTCAGATTGACTTCTGCAGTTGATCTTCATAGAATCATAGAGTTGGAAGAGACCGCAAAGTAAATAATATTAATATGTAAAAGGAAAAGCAAAGATTTCAGCCACCATATTGGGAACACAAACACAGAGATATATAGGCTTATGGTGAGCTTTTATACTTGAATGAATGAATGAATGAATGAGTCTTTATTTATATACCACCGTTCCTTCGATCACGGCAGTTTACAGAATGATAAAAATACAAGTTACATTAGCAAAAGTCCCCCATATTAAACAGTACAATACATCTATTAAAATGCATCATTCAATCATAATAATTAAAACCAGTTAAAAAACAATCAGACAATTCAATCAATACAATACACACAATGCTCAGGAGAAGAATGGTGATTAGGACATGGGGGGGGAAAGCTTGGCAGAAGAGGTAAGTCTTGAGATTTTTCTTAAAAGACTCGAGGGAGGGGGCCAAGCGGAGCTCGTCAGGGAGAGACTTCCAGGTCCGTGGGGCCGAAACAGAAAGTAAGTGTGTGGTGCTCTGATCGAGACTAGGACATGAAACATTGATATTGGATATTTGACCAAACTGGCTGTCCAAGATCTCATATCCTTCCCTGTGTAGTTATTTACATGAAAGTTTCTGCTAGATTTTCACTTTTGTTTTTAAAATGCTGTGCCTCATATTGTTCATCATTTTTTCTTCTGTTGCCTAATGCACTGTTGTGGATGCCAAGGGGACACATAGGATGAGAAGAGACTGTATGTTGTACTAAACTTAGTATGTTCTACTACACAAGATGGAAAATGGATTCCTACATATTTCTGAAGGCTGCAATTCAAGGCTTATATCATTGAGCTTTTAAAAAGTAACAAAAAGTAACAAAAAGTAACTAGTTACCTTAGACAAATCCTGAGTTAAAGAATTACTTTTCAAAATTATAACTTAAATTACTAGCTACTTGGGAACTTGCAAGATTCCAGACAACTGCAATTCATTTTTTAATGTATTTATTTCTATGGGAGAAATTGTGTCAGTATGTGAGAAGAGAAATATCAAGTCCATAGGAATTGCAAGATCTGGAGTGGCAGAAGTTTCTTCTTTCTTTCTTTCTTTCTTTCTTTCTGGATTAATGTAACAAGAACTAAAATAACTACTCAAATGGATGCTATCACATATAAAAAAATTAAAGAGTACAAGAAAAAGAAATATGTGGAATGTTTGTCCTTCATGACAATGATCCAGTTCATTAGTTCTAATTTATTCAAGCTGCAAACAGAGATAACAAGCCTGTTGCTGCTTTCTTCAGTATGCAGATTGATTTGTAAGCCTCATCTCTTTTTGCATCGGCCCATAGGGTATGCCACTACTATTTCAAATAGGACACTGACAGGGAATGACTTGCAAAAGACCACTTAATAAATCCATAGTTCAACCCAAGTGCAGTTCCAGGTCTTGTCACTCTGTTGGATATTTGACCACACTGGCTGTCCAAGATCTCAGATCCTTCCCTGTGTAGTTATTTACATGAAAGCTTCTGCTAGATTTCTGTGTTTAAATTGATACCATGAAAAGGTTTTTACTGGTGTTGACTGACAAGTCAGAATCAGAGAGACAGAGAACCTGAGAGCAATCCCACATAGCATGTCTGCTGTGCTAGGATGAATACATACAACTCTGTCAGTACAATTAGGATCACAGCACTGACTTGAGGAAGCAGTCCAAGGAACAAAGGTTATGACATGTCAAATGGCCAGTGCCTTTCCTACTTCCATCTGTCCTCTTCTTATTTCCTGCAGACCAATTTTGGCTATTTTTAGTTTGATTTTAGGCTGGTCTTTTATTTTGTCATTTCAATTTTCTATTTTAAAAGCTTGATGTTAAATATATTGTAATCTGTTCTGACCTTTTATAATGAAATGGGATAAATTCCACTCTTATTCCACTTTGTATGATAAAGTCCTTAGATTACTTAGATTAACCAGCTAATCTCTCCTGGTACAACACCCCCAAAGCTATGAAAATGTTATTTATGCATGATCCAGTTACCTGTAGAATGGACTTCCTTCTCCTCATACACTTTTAATACACTGAAAGGAACAGAACTGCAATGACTGCAGCAGCTTCTGCCTGGTAAATGCAGATTGAAAGAGGGACACAATTCACTGTGTAGCACCATAACTACTGTGCTTACACTTTCATAACTCCTCAATAGGATTCCAGCTGTCATTTCTCAGAGCCCCAATCTCTAGTACTTTGGAAACAACTAACTAGAGTGCTGCCAGGCTTCATAGGTGAGTGTGTGTGTGGGGGGGGGCAGGGTGGGTATTGTCAGTTGTAATTACTTCTGGTTTGCAGCACCTATATAGAGATTCTAGAGCACTTATGTATAAGCAAGGTCTACAATGATGCAAAATCTCAGCCATCGTATTGTATAGTATTATATTATTTTCATATTTCTATATACAGCACCAAATGTGCACTTGGTCATATGCAAAATCTGTCCACAAGACGTAACAAACCACAAAAGTTAACTTCACCCTCTTTTTAAATTTCCACCTTTGCACTGATTTGGTGAGCACTACTGTTGGTCATCAGCAGCAAGAGAAGGGCTAGGTCCCCAGACTTTATCGCCATTTCACACAATTCCTTCAATATTTTCTCCTCTTTTCAATTCCATTCTGCAAAAGATTTATTTCCCCTGGAAGTGAGCTGAATCCTTGATGTAGTGGGGGATTTCCTCTATATGGGTTTGTAATTGTGTGGCCAGAAACTTAGCCAAGTCATAGGTGGGGGATCCAATGGCTCTCACTATGGGTCAGAGTGGAATGGAATCCTTGTGGCTCTTGGGAAGTCAATACAGTCTTGGTGGAAAAGCCTAAGCTTTCCATAGACTTTGGCATGTGGTTGGCTGAATGGAGGGATACTTGATCAAGGTGTTCGTTTTCCAGGTGAATTTGTTGGTTGGGTCTTGTTTTAGTTTTTTGTATATTACAGGATCCAGGAGTTCCTTGATTTTTTGTTTGTATAGTTCTGTTTTCATGATTAACGTAGCATTGTTTTTGTCTGCTGGGGGAATGATATTTCTGGGTCCAAACTGAGATCCTTGATGGCTTTTCTTTCTTTTTTGGTTATATTACTGGGTGGTGGTTTTGCCTTACGCAGAATCCTTTCTTTCTCCTTTTATTCCTTCTGCCTCCTCCTCAAGGTGGAGGGCATATTCAACATGGGCAAGGATGTCTTCAACTGGGATTTTGGTGGTGGTAACCACAAAATTACCTCCTTTGGACAGAATGGATGTTTCTGTCTTTTGGTGTGGTCCACCAGGACTCCCCTCCCCCCCGCCATTTTTCTGTAGGTAAGGTTGTTAATTTTGTCCCAGTCTTGGATGTTCATCTTTTGACTGATGCTGAGGTGGAATGATAGCAGCTCCTTGTCTGTGTTACCCATTTCTTTCCAGGTGGTGTGTATTATCTCCCCTAACAGTGCATGTTCCATTTGGTTGTAGATACAGTTGGCCTGTGGGTATTTTAAAGTCCTTTTTGCTGTGAGAAAGTGTCTCTGCAGTGTAGCAGAAAGGTTAACAAACAGAGTAGATGTGTTCTCCTGGTCCAGAGTTTTTCCAGTCTCCAGATGTCTCTGGGTGTCTTAGAACAGTTTTTCTCCAAAGAGACATCCAGTGTGAAGTCAAAGGCTTTCATGGTCAGCATCCATAGTTTTCTCTGGGTTTTTCAGGTTATGTGTTCTAGAAGAATTTATTCATGATGTTTCGCTTGCATCTGTGGCTGGCATCTTCAGAGAATGGTGGCATGTAGGTGTGTGGGATATAAATAATGTGTGACCTTTGGCTGAGAGGAAGTGATTTACATGTTTACTTATTTATTTCTCTGATTGTCAATTTGAAGAAACAAAGCAAAGCCTTGAGCCTCCAGCCTTGATTCCAAGAAAGCCTAGCTGGCTAAAACTAGAATTTTGAAAAGTTGTCCTTTTATCGGACTACAGTTTTCAGAGTTCCCCAGCCAATATCCCTTCTGAGTATTATTGTCCAAAGGTGAGTTCTCCTCTACTACAACATGTGCTTATCTGTAATGTTTGCTATTTGTTATGGAACACATAGGTTCAATTTTGGGACATTTATGGTACATCCTTGTCCACTATTAGTCAATATGAGCCTTATACAATACACAGTATAACACTATCTGATTCCTCTTCAACTGCCATGCCTACATCTTTTGGAATCTTGGGCCCCATTCCCACTACATAATAAACCAATTTGCAAACCAGTTTGAAGTGGTTTAAATGGCCCTTGTCGCCCTTGCGCCACATCTCTGACATGGTTTGTCAAGGACCCCCAGTACTAGACCCATTTAAAGTGCTTCTGCCAGATCCACTGAATTCGCCACATCTTTTGCGATAAATTGGTTCACTACTAGTGTGAACAGACTGCGGATTGGAATTGGTTTCTGTGGTGTGGTCACCCCTATGAGGTGACTCCATCTTAAATCGATTCATTGCTGAATGTGAATGCAAAGTGTATTAAACTGAAACGGGTAGATAAATCAAAATCTTGAATAGTGTGAATGTCTATTCAGCACTAAATCACATCATCAATTCTATTCCAAAACAATCTATTTTGTAGTGGGAATGCGGCCCTGGGGTTTGTATGAGACACTAGAGCTCTGAATGCTCCCTCCTAAACTGCAAATCCCAGGATGCCTTAGAATGGGGCCATCAAAGTTAAAGTAGAAAACTACAGTATAACCATGTAGTGTGAAAGGGTAATAAGAGTGCGTATTGGTGTGGGTACCCCTGAAAAATGAAGGGAAAGCCAAACTCAAAGCAATTGTGAAGAAGAAATCACCAGTAACAGGTGACATATCAGTAGAAGCACTACAATCCACAGAATCAGTTAAGTACAGTTATAACTAAAATCTGCCAACAAATATGGAAAACAAAGCAGTGGTCCACAGATCGGAAAAGATCAATATACATATAATACACAATAAAAAAGATACAAAATGATAGTTGTACAGCCAGCCCTTCTTATACAAGGATTTTTTATACATGGATTCAAGCATCTACGGCTTGAAAATATTCCAAAAAAAGTATGTCTTCCTTATAGCAAACTTTAATTTTCCATTTTATATAGGGGACACCATTTTGCTCTGCCATTGTATTTAATGGGACTCGAACGTCCATGGATTTTGTTATCTACAGGGGATCCTGGAACCAAACTCCAGTGGATAACGAGGTCCCACTGTACTCTGGCATTACTCATATTACTTTCTTAAGCATGGGTGCAAACTTCAGCTAGCCTCACCCTCTCTGTTATCTTTGCCCTGATTTTTCAGAGTTCATGATGAAGAAAGCAAGTGAATAATTCCAGCATATAGCCAGTATCTATCAGAGCTGAGTTATCTTTTTTCTGTTTGCTTGAAATAGAAATTTGCTATGTTTTGAAGTAGATATTCCATGTTGAAATTTCTGTTGCCTGAAATCACAAAATAGTGGGTGATCTTTCATGGCTGAATCACAGCTAAAGCTGGAGGAATGAATTAGCAGTTTGGATTTTGCTCTTCACTTTTTTGGGGGAGGGGGACTGGAAGCATCGGTCCCAGGCTTACCTGAGATCTGTTTGCAGTCCTATTGGGGAAAGCTAGATGTGATGACAGGGAGTCACCACCATCATCAGCTAAATGGAGACTACAGCATATGGCCTTCACAGGTTACACAGGTTTTCCCCTAGATTCATCTGCCAGACAAAGGTTGTTGGGCCAGGAAGGCCAGACTTCCCTAGATAGAATGGACTATACCAGTCTTTACTCTGATCTACCTGGGAAACATAAAAGCATCAAAGATTATATCATGAAAAGAGAAAAATTTATTAATGACATTAACTGACTGATAGACAGAGAAGAAGTAAGACTGCTGGCTCCAGATAAGGATTAAGCAGCCTTTTGTTGAAGAGGGTGATTCCAAAGGAAGTCAGATCAGCAGATATCAGTATTTGAGCATGGAAGTCATAAACCAGACCTGAGAAGAGAGAACTCACAAGGGAGCCCTAACTACCTTTCTCAACCTCTACCACCCCTCTAGGTACACAACGGTTTGCACAAAAGTAGTTGTAAATTTTACCCACTTCCAACAAAGTGTATCTTAGGGATGGAAATAATATTTATCATTATTCATTCCCAGATTAGAAAATGGGTTTCCATCAGTCATTAAACCCCATAAAGAACAATAATAGATCCAAAGTGCTGAGGATAGATTATTTGATAGAGAAAAACAATGTTTGTATATTTGCTTGTCTGTTTTTGGGCAAACCCTGCTTTCTATACAGAAAATTGGGTTACAACCTCCAAAATAAAACACCCCATAAGTCATAGTTTCTGCACGCGTGCGCGCGCGTGCACACACACACACACACACACAGAGATGTTTTCCCTGCAAAAAATCATCTGCAAAACTTTGGGACATTCAAATACAGGGAGAATACTGTAGAAGAATATTCATTTTTATTGTAACATATTTATTGGAACATCATAACACTAGGTTAATGACAACTTCCCATAGGGCATTTACTGCTGCGGTTTCAAAATTATGGAATAGCCTATTGGAAGAGATCCGTCTTATCACTACCTTAGAGGCCTTTAAGAAGGAACTCAAAATGGATGTCTTCCAGTGGGCTTATCCACCGGATTCCATATAAAAGGTTATGACAATTACTCCACTCCTGACTATGATTGTTGGCTATTGATGAATTGTTATTTTAGAGAACTAATAGGGATATCAGTTAATTCAGTATTAGTGTTTTATTGATTGTATTTTGTATTATTGTATCATTTTTAGTGATGTAATCCTGCCTCGATCCTTGGGAGAGGCGGGAAATATAAATAAACATTATTATTATTATTATTTTGTCTTGCAGGGGGGAGAATTATTTATCTTTGCCCTCAAGGATGAAATTGTTGAGGATTTACACCCCTAATGCAAAGGTAGGAACTCTTACCCAGATATTCAATTTGGGCTCACATGTTCTCTGGGCTGAGGACCTTAGACAAAACTGAATATCAAAGAAGGAAAATCATCTGTTGATATCAACTTGCCCTTGGTTAGTTTACATATGTAAACCTGTATACAGAAATTCACAGGTTCACATATCTCAGAGTTAAAAGGCCAAAATTAAGTCTATAGCTCAAACTGAAGCATTTGTGATACATTACATTTATGAAAAATGTATTAAAAATTGCTTATAGGTTCTGTCTTCCATCTACCCCTATATTTTAAAAACAAACAAAAAAGATTTATTTGTTCCTGGAATGGAACTGAACTATTTATAAGACCCGGCAAGCTTAAAGAGGATCAGAAATCATCTTTCCTCTCAAGAGAAAATAATACAAGTTTAGATTCCATTGAATATCAGTGAAAATGATTTGTAACTGGCCTCAGGTCCAAAATGAGCACTGCATTTATACTCACAGTCTGAACAGTAGAGCAGACTGTATATAAAAAAGAAATCAATACTAATATTAAAAAAGCAGGTGCTTGCAATAAAGACAATAAGAGATTGTAAGTCAAACTTTAGGGAGTAAAATTTGTTTTCAGTGCCAACAGAGAACAGAAACAAAGCTTAAACAATTTAGCTGAAACTTCTAAATGTTTCTCATCTTTCTTTTCGCCATGTGGCATTCACATTATTAAAAGAATTTCCATTGTTAAAACACAGTGCCCTCATCAGTAAAATATTTAACCCCTCTGAGAAGAGGCAAGAGATTAACTTTAAAAAAATCCACTATTGGCATTATTAATACAATTAGAACAACTCATGTCAGAATTCCATGTTTCCTTTCAGGGATTATTGCAAAAGAAATGGCCAAATTTAAGGTCATTACTCCAATTAGACTTATTCACATCAATCTTGGGATTGATTGCAATATGGCTAATGTTTTTGTGCTGGAGTAGGAACCTTGATTTTACCTGAAGGTCATGTCATTCAATCCGAACCTATAATAATAATATGCAGTTAAGCCTAGGCCATTTGTATTGTAGTTAATCACTATATTTTTAGTAATTAACTTTATCATATCCATGATTAGAAAGAATCTGCATGAATCAATCACAGAATAAAAATGCTGTGTAACTGCTGCACTATAGTGAGTACATTAAAGCTAAGCTACACTATATTGCATTTTATAATATTTTATACAACAGTTAAAGCAGTTAGCACTTATGCTTACAAAGACTAGATCAATCTAGTGGATTGGGTAACATGACAACCTTCCACTCTTTGTGACAGGTATTTCCCTCCCTCCACACAGCCACCTCATTATACTATCAAGCTTTCCACATACCAGACCTCAGGAGTTCTCATCTACTCTTTCTTTCAGGCTTTGTTCACTCGGGATGTGAAGCATAATCACATATTTCTCATTTCTGAAATCTCAAGCCGTTTTCAACTCCTTTGTGAAAATAGGCACCGAGTGCTTTCCTTTTGGTTCAGGTTTCTGTAATTTGCTTCCCCAGAAAACAATCTCTTTCCCCTTTGTGAATTAAATCACACACATATACCTTGAGACAAGCAAAGTTTACCAGCTGTCTACATTACAGAGGTAGGAGCTATGTTATTCCAACAACAGAAACACCAGAAGTAAAAGTTTTGTAGCTTTGTTCTCTAGAGCCTCACATAAAGCCAACTGGAAGCATTTGGACTAAATCTCAAACCTCTTCAAGAGACTCTTTCTGTGGAAGAACCTTCATATTTCTCAGGAGTCTTTTTACGTTCATGTAACTCAGGGGTCTGCAACCCCTGGGCCATGGGCCACATGCGGCCCACGAAGGCGGCAGGACCAGCCCCAGCCTGGTCCTGCCGCCAATTGCCGCAGGTAGTACTGCAGTGGCGGTGGGGCCGGGGCCGAGGAGGGTGTGACGCAGACAGTGTGGTGGTGGTGGTGCTGCCGCCACCGCCCGCGCCTTCCTGTAGCCCTGCGCGCACCTGCAGGGCCTCGCGCAGGGCTAAATAGGAGGAGTTTCTCCTCCTGGGGCTGGCCGGCCAATGGCTGCTGGCAGGGGGCGGGCTGTTGGAGCTCCAGCCTGCCCCCATTGGCCAGCCACCTCAAAAGGAGGAGCTCCTCCTCGGGCAGGGCAGGAAGGGGGCGGGGGGCGCCCCCTTCCTGCCCTGCCTTCCCACGGCTGCCTCACTGCCGCGGGGAGTGCTGGAAGGGGGCGGGGGGGGCCCCCCCCCCCCCCCCTCCTTCCCACGGCTGCCTCACAGCCGCGGGGAGGGCTGGAAGGGGGTGGGGGCGCCTCCTCCTCCTTCCCTCCCTTCTGGGGAAGAAGAGCCCTTTTGGCCGAAGATTGTTTTCTGGGGAAGAAGAGCCCTTTTGGCCGAAGGGAAGAGCCGAAGGGAAGGGCCTGGGATGGGTGCCCCAGCCCTTCCCTTTGGCCTCCCTCCCCCCCCCCTTCGGCAGAAAGGGCCCCTTGGAGCCCATTCGGCCGAAGGAAGGGACCGGGGAGGAGAGGGCGAGCACATGCCTCATCCTGCCCGCGGGGCTTCGGTGGAAGCTCCGCCCCTGGTGTGCGGCTCCACCCCCAGAGGGTGGACCCTCTACCCCCTGCATCGGCCCCCTAGTTGTCTGAGGGACAGCAACCCGGCCCCCAGCTCAAAAAGGTTGCCTACCCCTGATGTAACTGATGTCTGGTACTTAGTGACTCAATATGGCACTACAGCCCGGCAAACAGATTTTAATTAACAAAAAAATATTAATCTATTTTCATAACCAATACCTCTGCAGGTATTCTGTAGTCCACACACTCAAGGACTGAATTTCAAGTGTCTAATTTTCCCAGTCTTGGAACTGTGCTACAGACACAGACACAAGTATACATGTCATACTGACAAACACATTTTCTCTTATTATACAGTAATTTTAATTGTTTTAATTTTTTACAAGCTACTTTGTCATGGTTTATCCTAAATGTTGAGATGTACATGCATTAAAAACGGAATTGAAATTAGAACCCTCTCCCCTGGAACTGTCATGCTCTCTTTATTCAGTTTTTAGCTAGTGTTATTAGTGTCCCATTGTAGTCAATGATTTATTTCTGTCAAGGCTTTACATATCTGATTTGTAATAGTATTTTTGTGGGGGTGGAAACAGCACAACACAAGTGGACTGCCACTATAAGTACTATTAGGGTTTTTTTAAGGGTTTCTGTGCCTTTAGCCATAAATTTCCTGTTTGTAAGTTCACAGTACTTTATAGCTTTCCATTTAGCATGGCAGCAGGATTAGAGATGAATAACCTGTGATGTTTTCTTTTAAACTTTATAACTCCAGTTTTAGTTCTTGTACCTTTGGAGGCTTTAATTATTATTTTGCTATTTTAAAAACACACACACACAAATGAGAAAAAGCAATAATTAATGTCTCCTTTATACTGGATAAGTAAAAGGTACTATTCTAAGGGGCAACTAATAGATTATTAATCAACAGTCTGGTCGCCCTTGCTTTGCAGGAAGCGATAAAAAGAAATAAACCTACCAGCAGTAAATTTTTAATTGAAGTTGTCAGAGATCCCCCCCCCCCCAATCTTTTGTGATTAACCTTTGTGGCTTCAATCCAATGCAGAAGTTAGCATGAATAATCTTACCAAACCTACTGAAATCCATTCCTTATCTTGGTTGTTGACAGAGACACTGCTGGAAGATATATCACTAAACCAGAATGAACTTTAGTTTTAATTTTGTTTCCTAATAATTGTGGAGAAGCAAGACCGCAGCAATGCTTATGTTGGAAGCAACCAGTCTCACAGTATGTTGCTGGGTTTGCTGCTTGTTTGTGGCTAGAAAAAACAAAACTATCCATTCTCAGTAGATAAAACAGAATAGCTGGTAAAACAGAAAGCTCTAATAGGATCAACAGGAGCTATTGCTGCGACTGAGATAAAAATAACAATAAAATGAAGTCCAGGTGTGTCTCTATACTGGTAATTTCTTTTATCTGTGGCAGCCATCTGGATAGACCCTTGCAATATTCAACAGAAGTCAAAAGAAGCTGATTATTTCATCTGAATTAAATAGAAACTCTTCCTTAGTACCTTTGTGGCTTCCCTTTTATCTGAATCACTACTACTTGCTGGTTTCAGAAACACAAATATTGCACACTTTGGTACTTACTCTTATTAGTGTAATGGTTTATTGTAAAATGGAACCTACTGTCATGCCTGATAACCTCTTCAGCTACCTTTCTTTAATCTTTTTGTAACCACAGATAGAAATGGAAGTCATTCCTGACATGTTAGACAAATAATGGGGAGAGGATACGTTTTGTTTACCACCAAGGTAATTTTTGATGTATCCGTAGGGATTTTTCACTTAGCAGAACTAGTGGTCCATTGAAGAAAGCTACAATTGGCAATATTGTACAGTTCAGGTATCCATCTTATACATCAGATCTAACTCCCTATTTCTTTATACTGTCAATTTCACACTGTCAGCCAGACTGAGAGAAAAAACTCTTTGGATCCCTTTTTCTAGTCATACTGTTTGACTAGATTTTTTAAAAAATTACATGAAATGACTTGTTCTGCTCTTAAAGAGTTTTTTTTAATGATTTAGGTCATTGCCATTTGTATGAAAGATTGCAGCTACAACCAAGAAACTCAAATAGATGTCTAACAGATGTAATTTATGGTAGTGATTAGCTGTCACTGCAGAATAAAATCTGATGTTTTAAAATATCAAGTTTAATATTTTTGTACTAATTATGGCAATTTGTATTGCTGAAACAGTTAACACAGTATGTGTGTGCATGGTGGGGTAGAATAATATAGCAATGAAGCCTTCCGATGAGGGGAAAAAAAACCTGACCAAATTGAATTTCAAGCAGTAAAAGACACTTCCCATTGGGAATATCATTCATCATATTCATTCTTGTCTTCAAGTGTTGTTAATTCTTCTCTTTCACTTCCTGTACATTTTACTTGTTTAATATCTGTTATTTCTTACAGAAAGTCACACTTTACTCAGGGACGTAGCTAGGATTTTAGGAAGGGGGGGGAGGTTCCAGACTAAGTGCCACCATTATAATGGGGCTTGAGTGCGGCGGCGCAGCAGCACACACCATTCATTTTTCTAATGGGAGGGGGGGGCCGGGCCCCCCAAACCCCCCCCCCCGGCTACGTCCCTGCTTTACTGTGTAAGCAGATCGCTTAAGCCAAAAACAAACACACTGCATACAAAAAGCTCATCTGATAGCATCTGTATTTTCCTACTTTTATCTTTGCTCTCCCCCTCAAGTCACATAAACTAAAAAGAAATTCATGGAAGCGTAGCAAGTTTTATATCTTATGTGTTCCAAGATGATCTGTGAAAGTGCCTGCTAGGCTACAAGGACTTGTTATTGCACCAGAGGAAAGTAAGGGAGACACAAGCTCTGATTTTTCAGTGTCAAATGGGACTGGACCATGAATGAGAACAATGCACCCAAACCAATGGCTTTTTCACACATTGCCTGTTCTATTCTTCAAGGAGGTAGCACAGTCTGTGTCACATTCTGTTATCTATCATTCTTTTTGTTTTTTACACATGGTTAATTTCTTGTTTCTTCACAGGATAGGTTTTATCTCATTTAAAGAGGTGCAAACCTTCCTACAATTGATTAGAATATGTGTCTCACATCTACTTATTTCCTCACCATTGTTCTGAAATTTTAAAAAATAAATACCCACAGTAAACTCATTTCCCCAGCTGGGTACAGTATATGGCAGAGCAGAACAAGGATTGGCAGTTTCAACCAGAGCTTTGTTGAACAAATTGCTAGGTATACCTATCTCAACGGTGTTCAGATTTTGTCATATAGCACTCAGTTTAATCCATGTGCTTCACAGCAGGATATGCTAACGTCTTTTCCCCTCTTTAAACACTAGCATCTGTTGGCTTCAGAATGAACAGCACAATATCTCACATGCTTTACCATATTGTATAAAACATTATGACAGATGGATGGTTCTTATGGAATGTTCCTTGATTATTCTTTTGCTTGAAATGTCAAATGTAAATAACAAGGAAGCCTTTTTCAATGCTGTGTTTTACAGAATTAAATCAGTGTGAGACACATATCTGACAAAGCTCATGAAGAACTGTTCTTGGCTATTTATGAATCTCCAACTGATAACTTTCTTTAAAAAAAATTAATACATCTGCACCCTTCCCATTTTGCTGATATTTCATGACACATCATCAAAATGTGAATTTGGAAAACTAGCAAATGGTGTAGTTCATGTCCACAGACACTCAAAATCCTAGGCTGTAGATTTATAGCAGCATAGGTTGGCACTGATTCAGATATAGGCTATCACAACAAGCTCAATGGAGAGGCTCATGATAACTTAATTCATTTTGAATGAAGTGCACTTTAGTCCATGCTAGCCTATGCCATAATGATTTTGTTAGTACTGAAGGTGCAAAAAATACTCTTTCTTGCTTTTTGCTACAAGATTTTAATGTTTGGCAGGATTCAGATTGAGGGGATGTATTATGAAGTTCCACACATGTGTAACTAGGATACATCACCTCTCACAACACCCCTCCCTTACCTGCTGCAGGGTCCACTCCACCCCATGCCAATTTATTGCCTAGTGGAGAATAGGGAGCTGCAGAAAATCATCCAGCTATATTTATACTTCAATGCAGAACACAAAAGCAATGCCTGGGACATCCTGGAGGTCCTCTAGAGGTCTGGGAAGATAACAGGCTATGTCCAACTATAAGACCATGTCTGGATGCTTCTCTGCCACTCCTACACTCTTCACTGGCCAGTAAATTGGCATGGGGGTCACACAGCAGCTAAAAGATAGGGTTGGGAAAGTTTGATTGTTGTATGAGGGCCATTGTCACACGACGAAAACTTCCAGGCGAACCAATGCCATCCCAAGCCCCATCATGCATATTCACGTTAATTCACAAGAGATTATCTCACACAATTGCTGTCATTGCACAGTCATTCCGGGTCTGATCCCGAGTCAATCCAAAAATAGGTAAATTAGGTGAACTAGCAAATTCACAAATCTTATTCCAAAGTTAATTTGCAGTCAATTTGATGTGGTGCTGGTGTGGAATGCAAGTTTGCATCGGCCCTGGTATCCCCCCTAACCTCAAAGGTACCACATATCCCATGGTGCAGTGCTGCAATTTTGCTTCCAGTAGTCCTTCCGCTTCCAGTGCTGCAGAGGAGGGGAAAACTGGCTGTTTCCGATGCCGCTGGGAAAAGGGCTACTGCGGAATGAACATATTCATGTTTTAACATGGACAGAGCAGTACATGGTTTGTACCCCCGACGCTGCTGGGGAAAGGGCGCGGGTCTCAAATTACCAACTACAGCTCGGTTGGACAAAAAATACCCTTCCAGATGTTCTAGTAATTGCAGTCTTTAATATCTGGAAGGGGGTTCTTTGTCCTACCCAGCTATCAATAAAGTGTCCACAAAAATAGTCCCCCCTTCTTTAATCAGTCTTTGCTGCATAATCAAAATCACAACACTATTGCACATGCCTCACAATTCCTTACAACGAATTCTGTTACAACTGTGATTTATGCAGATTTGTTTGTATTTGCATATTTTCTCTGTTTTTACTGGTCGTAAGATGCAATGCAAAGCTATATAGATTACTCTTGTGCTACCTCCATATCTCAGGAAAGGCTTCTTGGGCTGAATCCTCACTGCAGAAATAATCCAGGTTAATACCATTTTAACTGCTATGGCTCAATGCTATAGGATTCTGGGAACTGTAGCACCAGAGCTCTCTGACAGAGAAGGCTAAATGTCTCACAAAATTACAATTCCCAGAATTTCATAGCATTGAGACATGGCACTTATAGTGGTATCGGCCTGGATTGTTTCTGCAAAGTGGATGCAGCCTGAAACCTCCTTTCTTCTCTTCAGAAATTCTATGACAGATATGTCATAGTACAGTTTCAGCATGGCATGTCTGGGTAGTTCAGTTCAGCTTGCTCACCTGGAATGCAGTTGACTCATCTCTTCATCTTCACCATTTTAAGAGGCAGGAGACATTTTCTTACATTTTGTATGGAAAAGCAAGATTGCTCAATTCTGAAGTCCACCTTTGGTATGGGTTTTTGTGTTTACATTGGTAGAGACCTTGGGACCACAGGAATCACAATCTCTAACTTCAGTATCTCAGGGCTACTCAGTGACTGACCAACTGAAGACATTGTTGGCTTCTTTTACCAAAAAAAAAGTGGTATTACTATTTTCTTGTCAACCATCAGTTTGACAGCAGCACATTAGTATCACTGTGTCAACAGAAACTACATTTAAAAGGGCATAATTACTGTTTAATATTTAATATTTACACAGTGCTTTCCAAATCTCAGAGCACTCCACAGGATAGGGGGCTGGGAATTACAAAACAATACATCAAAGGAGAAATGAGCACACAAGGCTCCACATAATCTGACCAGATATTCCATGAGAAACTAAACAGCTGCCAGATCTACATACAGTATCTATAGTAAATATGGAACCACATTGCTCTAATTTAATAAGGGATATAGTAAATGTGAAACATTGTCTACAGCCAAATTACATTCATCTCTCTAAGCAAACAAAGGCAGCTGGCTCTTTCAAGCGGAACTATCAGTAGTGCTAGATAGTCTCCTTTTATGACCCAAGGCAAGAGTCAACAATAATAAGACAAATTATCCACCTCCAAAGGAAAAGATTTAATTTGTCTGGCACCCAATATAAGCAGTTACCTTTATGTTGAAGCACTGCAGATGGAATACTTTAAAGTATAAGGAAATAATGCAAACATGGTAATTGGAAAAGAAATGTAGTAATCAGCATCTGTAATGTGTTGTTGTTAACTGCCTTCAAATCAACTTTTTCTTATGGTGACCCTATCCTATGAAAATAAATATTTAAATCAGAGTAAAAACATCTGAATGCCCAAGACTGCAAAACAGGAGTAGTCAGTGGATGCAGAAACTCCACTCTTGATATCACCTTTCCTCCTCTAGTTTATTTGAGTTGAAGAGGAACTCTCTGGATGATGAGTGACTGGAAGGCTGTGACCCACCATCAGAAGAGCATAAAGGAATGGCAGAAAAATTAGTATTGTGTTGGATCTACCAGCTGCTTCTGTTGCAAGAGTTAGTAGCAGCAGTGTTGTTCCAAACAGCAATATGACAGGAGTTTATGAACATGATTTGAATCTTGCCTAGTGACAGCTGGTGCTCCCCACAAAGTGGCAGTTCTCAAAAATCAGAACGATATTCAAGTTAAATACTTTCTACTGATAAGGATAGTGTCCTTTGTCTGAAATGCATGGTATAAGAAGTGTTTTAGATTTTTTGGGATTTAGGAGTATTTGCATATATATATATAATTTAAATGTGAAATTCATTTATGTTTCTCAAACACATTATACACATAAAACCTGAAGTAATTTTATACCCATTAAACAAAATTTGTGTACACTGAATGATCACAAAGCAAAAGTGTCACTATCTCAGCCACCTATGTGGACAATTCTGGGATATTTTAGATTTCAGAATTCTGGATAAGGGAGAGACAACCTATAAATGTTTGAGTATACAGATTGTTCCCTTTCTTTCCCAACTACATTTGGTGTCCCAGAAATGATACAATAATTATGGAATACACAGGAAACATTGTGTGTGGTTTTTCCCCTGAGCCTCTGGATGTTCTCCTCTGTTGGAGAAAAAAGCTATATAGTTCAGAGATCTGCCCTGTTCCCCCTAAATCAATCTGTTACTTTGGTGGATGATGCTATCTGGTCAACAGGCTTAAAATAAATTCAATTGCCAGTTGAGTAATTTTCTGTGAAATGTGAAATATGGAGTGGAGTACCAGCTTGTCCAAGGAATTAATGCAGTTTGACATTGCTTTAATTGCCATGGTTCAGTGTTATGGAACTCTGGGATTTATATGTTTATAAGATATTTAGCCTTCTCAGAGCACTCTGGTGCCACAACAAACTATAGATCCCAGGATACTGAAGGATGGACCCATCCACTGCATTAATTCTGCAGTGAGGCATCAGCCCTAGACTCACTAACTAGGAAGAGAATTCCAAAATCTGGAGCAGCCACAGAAAGTGTCTTCTCTTGTATTCTCACCAAATGTGCTTGTGAAGGTGGTATGATCAACAGGAGTACCAGCCTGTAGATCTTACAGGTTGGGCAGGGCGATATGGGAAGATGTGGTCCTTCAGATAGCCTGGACTAATATAATCAGAATTGTGAATTGTACTCAGAAACATGAAGATGTAACAAAGATGTTGTAACAAAGAAATTGTATGTTCCTTGTAACTGTTGATTTGACTACTGGTCTTTGTACCAGCTGAAGTTCTTGAAACATTTCACATATGTGGTGGCTTTGGGGATTCATTAGTAACTCATCCCTTGGTGGCACACCTCCTCTGCCATGCCCAAGTCATGACCATCAGAGCCAAATTAACAGCACCACCTGCTGCTACTTCAGTTCAAAGTAGCTAAGGGCACAGGGAAAACCTGAATCCTATAGACCAATTTGGGTATTGCATCAACTTCCCACTCCCATGTATCTCAAACTGTAGTCAGAAATTGCCTGCACTTGAAGAATCAGACACCCTGCTACCAATATCATCATTTGCATACACTGAGAATTCACTCATCCTGGTCCTGGCATGCTTTCCTTCTTCTAAGGCAGCCAGAAATGCCATTCCCTCCTTGACATGGGTCACATCCATAGGAAAACCATCAGATTTCTGACAAGAAATGTAGGCCAGGTCCTGAATGTTTTTATCTAACACCAAAGTGGTTGTTTCCAAGTTCTGGAAGGACTTGTCACCGGTCTGGATCTGTCTTCGATGTCCTTCCTCCATCACGCCTTGTGTAAATGAATTCAGTCACATCAAGTTTGTTCCTCTTTCTAAAACAAAGAAACAAACAAAACATGTAAGCTGCATTCTTTCTGGTAAGGCAAAAGATTCTTATCAGCATCCAAAAGCCTTTAAATGCAATATTTTTCGCACAATGACACTGTTTTACAGACGAGTGTGTAGGACAGCTAGAATTCATAAAATAAATTCTACAAAAACGAGTCTATCTTTAGTAATAAAAATGTCTGAATAGATATTGTTTTTTTATTTCTTTTCTCTCAGTTTTTTTTTTAAAAGAATACTTGTCTTTAACTGAAAAACATTTCATCTTCCTGTTCAGGTTTCATTTCACTTCTGCTGGCTTCAATTGAAATCCTGCTCAAAAAGGGATCAGTGTTGCTGTGTATGTATACATGTATTTACTACATTTACTACACATATACACTGGACTTTTACATTGGACTTTAACTCTGGAGACCAGGGTTTGATTCCCATGGGGTGACCTTGGGTGAGTCACACACTTTCAACCCTAGAAAACTCTGCCTTACAGTCATCATAAGTCAGAACTGATTTGAAGGCACACAACAACAACGACAACAACAACAACTGCCATTCTGCCACTGAGCAACACACTGGGCAGCTAACAGTGGTAAAGTTAAATAAAATCCATTGTAAATGTAACAAAAAATCAGATTAAAATGCCATTAAAATTTGATAAAAATACACATGAAAAGGCCAATACATGGCTGCATATATGCAAAAAGATGAAATGTATACATACGGATTGTAAGGAGGCCTCTGTGTAAATTGCTGGTGGTGTTGGTGGTGAGGATGGGGAAAAACAGTTACCCAATACTTCTCTCTTAGAAATCATACACTCTCATACCTTTTAGGACCTGGAGAAATAACCCATCTGGATTTTTGAGAGTGGGGATGGAAGGTGAAACATAATTGCCAAACCTCAGGGCATTGCCCTGAGTCCTCAGTTTTCATGGGTCAACTCCAGGTGACAGGTGGGGGGATCAAATTCTCCAATTTTTCTTGGGGCAGTTTCAGGCAGGCAACCTTTTAGATTTAGCTGGCTGTACAGTTCCCTGCACTTTGCAAAAGGCATTAAATACAAATCAAGTGTTGCAATTTGCAAATACAATTATGGGATTGTGCATACCAGCAGGAAAAGCTGGCCTGGGGGAGTGATGCCACGCACCACTCCACATGGCGCATGCCATCACGGCACTATTTTGGCACTGCATCCACACAATGCAGTGCCAAAGGAGCACCTTAAAGCTGCAGCACTGCAGCTATCATGCCCTTTCCAGGGTACAAAAAGGAGCAGTTTTTTGTGACTCCTTTTTGCACCCTGGAAAGGCTAGATTGGGGCCATGGTGTGTAGTTGCTGCAGCCCCGATCCAGTGCAGTTGGAGCTGGCTGAAAGCCACCTAAGTCTGCACAGCCTCACAGTTAAATACGGTTAAGGTTGCAGTGAATCTATGGTTCCTATATTCACTAAAAGCATTGGTTTACCTATTGAACTCAGTTTCCCTTACTTCTGTATAGGGTTTAGGATTATTGCTCAAGTGTTAAATTATTATATCATAAATATAAAACTGAGGTCAGTATTGCTGACAGGAGTATAAGTTTTTCCACCTAGGTGTTCTCTGCGTGTCAATTTTTTGACAGCGAAAATACAAATATGTGTCATTATTTTTTATGAAAGGTTAGCAATTCAAGGAGTAAAACTACTAAATACAATTTAAAATAAAGAAAGGAATAATAAAAAAGCTAGGCATTTATTTCATATAAGTTAATATTTGTAACTAATTTTGAATGTTTGGGTCTCTTTTAGAGCAGAGCTTAGCTGACCATAAATAGAACAAAACCTGAGTGCACATAAATATAATCATAATAGTGGAATTAGTTCATATTGCCATGACAAATGAAATGCCAGGAATTCTGCCAACTTCACCAACCCAATGGATTTCCTTCTACAGTTGTGCAGCTCTGTGGATCAGTATGTGCTAGGAAAATAGGATATATGACAGTAATTAGGACTGCTAGTAAGATGTTCGTTAAAACACTTGCCTTATAAACACTTCAGAATGTTTTGCCTTAGAACTCTCAAGACTGTGGTACTTAACTTCAGGCTACTTCAAAGGGCTTATGCAACCATTTTGACTAACAAAAACTGGATAGATTTTTACAGACAACTTAAACGTTCAGACGTGTTTTAGGAAGCAGTCCTGTCCTATCAAATTAAACTGGTGTTTCATGCAGAGGTTTTGCTTCTGGCTTCTGTCAATGTCTAGAAAATTTCAGAAAGACCTCAGTGTTGGACAGAGAAGAAACTAGGGAGGAACTGGAAGCCAATATATTTGTCCACCCAGAAGAACAACAGAAGGGCTTCACACACTTTATGAATGGTTGTCTGGGATAAGATGAGAAGGCGTTTTCATGCATTTCCCCTGTCATTTATTAGCAGTAAGAGGCAAGAGATTTGGAAAGTACAGCACACAATTTAAATGAAAGTAAATACTTCACATTTGATGTAAACAGATACAATTGCTGTTTTTCTTCTACTATATTGGTTAGTTTAATACAAGGGAGATTGTTTGTTTATTTTACATGGATAGATCCTTGGTCAATTTCTAACAGCAACTGACAAAATTCAGTGGCCATTTATAGAATATCAAGATGAAATATAGGACCTTATCATACTAGGTTGCTAAGATGCCACAATCACAGGAGTGTAAGAAACACAAACATACTGGTTTCAAGGCAGTAATTTTTACACAACTATTCAAAAGTGCCGTGGTGCTGCTATAGTCCTAGGCTCTGTCTTCTGCACACTACCCTTCATAACCCAATCTTCCTGCCCTATGCTCTTTCCTAGATGCATTTCATTATGTATTTTTAAGAAATTCAATTGCATAATCACACCAATTAAGTAAAAAAGAGAAATCAGGGAGGAAAGCAGCCTGCTTGAGAATAGCAATGGGGGAGTGAGGAGAAGAACATAATCATGATCACTTGCAACATACTGGAACTTCAGTGGGAGGAACCTATCACACATGAATCAATAGTGGGAAAGCAGTATAGTTGGAAAGCATTGAAGGGCTTTGACCATCAATGAAAAGGAACACTCCGGGAATAGATGGAAGACAAAGCAACTAGAAGACAGAAACAGCGTATGTGATAAAGTGTGACCCCAGATGCTACTATCCTGCTGCAATTCTGATTTGGCAGCCTTTTGTGATAAAATCCATTAACTAACAACTTAATTATACTATTAACAACTTAATTATACTATTTTCATAGCATTTGAACTGCCATAACTCCATTCTATAGAATCCTTGGATTTTAATTTGGTGAAGTAAATAAATATTTTACACACAGAATACATAAAGAATGCTAGCAGATAATTCTAAGTGTCTCAACAAACTAGAAGTTCCAGGATTGCATAGGACGGAGTCATGCCACTTCAGGTACTAACAAGCTGCTATAATTATACAGTGTGAATACACTTAAAGAACCTCTCTCTAAATGATTGTTTATTGTTAATTTTATTGTTTAAAACCTTACAAACTGCTTTGTGTTCCCATGGCCACAAAAGTGATGTAAAAGTAATAAAACCAAAATAACAAAACAAGTCCAATATAACACTCTATAAAACACAATACAGTTTAACAGATTTTAAAGGGTTAAAATACATGTAAACAATTTGCAACAAAAATTGTTTACATGACAGCAAAATAATAGCAAAGTAGGCACCAGGTGAAGCCTTTCTTTTGTGTGCAAGGGGGTGGTGTTCTGTAATTTGAACCAGCATAGTGTAGTAGTTTGATTGCTGGACTAGGACTCTGGGAGACAAGCGTTCAAATCTCTGCTTGGCCAGGAAAACCCACTGGGTGACCCTGGGCACTCCCTCAGCCTCAGAAGAAGGCAATGGCAAAGCTCCACTAAGCAAATCCTGCCAAGAAATCCCATGAAAGTTTCATCTTATGATCACCAGAAGTCCAGAACAATTTGAAGGCACACAACAACGTCTATAATCAAGATGCCACTATTGAAAGGCCATTTCATCAGAAGGTATCAAGGATATCACTAGAGGTGAGAGCCACACCACATGACACCCTAAGGGAGGGATGGCACCACTGCTCTCCAAATATCTGCCTTTTGGCAGAAATGGGCTGTGGCATTTGCCTGCTTCCCTTTAAAATGCTGAAAGGTTGGTGTGAGTGAGGCAAAGCTCAGTGGTAGGAGAAAGGAGAGGTCCTAGAATTTAAAAATAAAAATAAAAAATGTTAATTAATTTTGTATTCCTTTAAAATTTACTTTAAAAACATCAAATCTCACCAAATTTTCACTTTAACAGCAATGAAACTATCTACAGTTGACCCTCCTTATCCACAGATTTTTTATCCATGGATTCAAGCATCCACGGCTTGAAAATATTCAAAAAAAGTATAAATTCCAAGTATTAAACCTTGATTTTCCCATTTTATATAAGGGACACCATTTTGCTATGCCATTGTATTTAATGGGACTTGAGCATCCATGGATTTTGTTATTCCTGGAACCAAACCCCAGTGAATAATAAGGGTCCATTGTACATGTAAATATATTTAGGTTGTGCATATGATATTATAATTTAAAAATATAATTTTATGTTGCTAGTTGTTTATGTCACAACTGTTCCCATTACATTCAGTGATATATGGGAATTATGACTCATGAGTAACATTACTACAAAAAAAAATTACTAAGTATTCTGTATAGTATGATATGGGAGGAGGTCAATTTGGGGAGAGTGACACCATGAGTTACCACACCAGATGACACCAACCCTAGTGACGTCACTGGAAGGCATGCTAGTATATTGGGTTGTATGTGCAGAGCTATGCAATTGCAAGAAGCATCACCCGAGACGTTAGTTTATTTCTGAGGTGGTCGGTCTGAAAGTTGAGGGCTTAGGTTAGAAACTGAGGAAGGGTGTGTTTTTACCCTTTACCATTTTTTTACAGCCAATTCCTATATCACAGAAGCATCCATTACATTACAGCCAATTCATATGTTGAAATAAAGGAAGAGTCTGTCCTTGCAAAACAGCAACAACAACCCAAACCTGTTTAAATAAAATGACCAATATAATAGAAGGCAATCACTAAAAACAACCAAACCTCTTCACAAAATATTCTATGCTCAAGAGCAACTCTGAATAGCTCGAGTATAAAATGAATGGTATATTCTTCAGTGCCTCCCCCTCTCTCCTGTAGATAAACACAGTTGCTTTTGATCTCTCCAGCAGCGTTGTGTTTCCCCTCCCCACTTGACCATGTAACGATCCTCAACTTGATTGTCAAACACAATTATTACTTCGGGTAACAATATGAAAGACAGCTGCAGTGAGGATGGAAGTCAAGCAGAGCAGGACATGGATGCTGTGGCACCTGCCTCTTGCACGCAAAAGACAGAACAAATTACAACATTTGTCACCAAGGAACTGAGCATCAGTCCTGCATGTGACAGTCTTGCAAGCACCGTTTTCAGCATGTGCGCGGGTACCTCTTTTCAAATCTCAAGCAGGGAACAGATGTTGCATCAAAAGAAACATTTAAAATAAAGATAATTATGCAGTAAGCAGCTTAATTACATAGGATTATTCAGGTCCATTTAATTGCTTGACAGCCTGAAAGCCTCCAAGTATTGGTGACAGAGGCACCCATCTTTTACTGGGTTGCTAAACTCTCAGGGGCTGTGCAACAAATGTTGGCACTTAGGAATTTACAAGATATCAATTCCTGCAATGAGCTGGAGGAAAAGAAGTGTTAAGATTTCCTAGCAATACTTACAACATTTATGTTTGCATAGGCATTGTATTTGCTTGTGTAAAATATTCACAGCTCTAAACTGCAAAAATTGAAGCAAAGTGGCTATGGTGAGCTAAGTATTAATACAACTCATAGCTATAAATATCATCTAGCAACAGGATGCCATCTAGTTGCTGCAATCTTCTGACAATGCAATTACTACATTTGTAGGACTACCATTACTGCTGCAATTCTTACCACTACTACTTATTCAGGCAATCTTTAGCATTTTTTTTACAGCCAATTCATACATCACAGAAGCACCCATTACATTAGAGCCAATTCATATGTTGGAGAATAGGGAAAAGGAAAAGTATAAATGGTTCATTCATAGGAGGTAGTATACATGAATCACTTCTGTTGGGAGGCCCATGCTCTCTTGAAGGCTTTGGGGTTTGCTGGGATCTCATTTTTAGTCCCATGACAGTCTAGTTATGAGATTTGGCCAAAAACACCTAAATGAGCTTTTTTGTGGGATTTGAACCAAGATCTATTTCAGTTTTAACAGATGATTAAACTAGACACTTTGTTAAAATGCAGAGAGTACAGCTGAACTTCAATTTTTTTTCTCCCAAGAAGTACATATATTTGGATCAGGACCAATGCTTGTGGATAGGGGATATTTAAATCATTGCCCCTAATAATTTCTCCTTCCACTCATTCTCTTCTCCTCCACAGAGGAACAAAGAATATATATTTCAGTTGATTCCAACTGCATTTTTAAAAAAATATATTGTCAAGAATCTACTTGGGCAGTTATACATGCATAACCACTGCAGCTGCATGGGTACGCAGTGACTCCCAGCCCAACTCCACTTGTATCTGCATTTACTAGGCAGCAGCCATTGCAACTGAGAAGAGTCTGTTTCCCTGTCAGTTGGAAAGCATCTGGGTCCTGTTGCATTTTCCCCTGGCATCAAAGATTGCCCAGATGAAGCAGTGGGAGTGGAAACATCAGTTAACGGCTTTCTGATCAATGGAGAACAGATGCTGCCTCTGATCAATTACAGTGTCTGCTGCTTGGTAAGTGGAACTGGGGGACTTCATGGTCCTTATGTATCATTTAATCTACAGAACATGTAGGAACCGTGAATGCAAATTGGCCATTTCTAAGGGGCTGTACAGATCAGGGCTGTGGCAACTGCATGCCATGGCCTCTATCTGGCTTTTCCAGGGCATGAAAAGGAACCACAAAAAGTGGCTCCTTTTTGTACCTTGGAAAGAGTGTAATAGTTACGGCTTTATGATGCTACTTCAGCGCTGAGTCATGCGGACTCAGTTGCCAGAGGAGTGCCGTGATGCCACGCACTGTGCAGTGTGGCACAAAGCATCACACCATCCTGGGGGCAGAACCTTGGCATGTGTCATATAGATGCTACAGCGCAACTCCGCCCCCAACCTGGTCTTTAAGGACAGTCTGCACAGGGCCTAGGTTACCCATTTGTAACTGCCCAAGTAAATTGTGGCTCCTTCCCCTCAAAATTAGGGGGGAAAGGGGGAGGAAGGTTCAGACTGGCCTACATCTGTTTAGTATTCCCAATATGAATCAAGACCCCATATGTTGACTTGGATGTAAAAAAGAAAGGGAGGTTCAGTTGAGTCCGATGTATTTATCATACGTATAGTTTGGCCCTGAGTTGTAGTGCCAGCTAAGCAGATTTTTTAAAGGTTTGTAAAAAATAAAATAAAAAAACAACCAACAAACTGGTAGATTTACTTTATTTTAATCTTGCCTTTTTGTAAACATGAGATCCAAAGTGGCTTCCAACTAGTGAAAACAAAGTACTGCTAAACTGTATTGTACAAAAGTTAAAAACAAATATACAAAACACCCCATTAAAAGACCATGCCACATGGGCTTAAGAGTCAAAGTCCTGCCTAAATAAAAAAATTTTACCTGCTGGTGGAAAGAAAGCAGAGAGGAAGCCAAGTAAGCATCATATGGGAGGGAATTCCACAGCCACTGAGAAGGTTCTTTCCTGTGCCCTCAACAAATATGCCTGTGATGGCGGTGGTATTGAAAATAGCAATTTCACTAAAGATTTTAAAACTTCAGCAGGTGCTTTAAATTGCCAGTTCATCACAAGTAAGGGAAACTAACATAATATCATGTCTGTTCTTTTTCTTCTTTGCTCATTTCTTAACCATGTTACAGTGTAGCAATGACAAAGCCAAGTGTAAAACGTTTTAACTGTCAGATATTTTAAAAATCCTTGAACAGAAGAATATTACATCCCACATTCTAAAGAAAGCACTACCTTACGGGGGCAATGACAAGCTGCTGAAGATTTCTTCTTTATGAAGACACACTGGGAACAATTTCATTAAGCATCATTAAAAATCAAAGCTTGTCATTAAAAAACCTCTTGGTTAAGACGAAAAAACGAAATGTAATTCAATGCTAGAGCAAGCTGACTTCCATATATGTATTGGATCTATTTAAATTACAAAGTTGGCTTCATTTTCAATTTGGAAAAGATGTTGTGATATATTTCCCCCACAGAAGGCTGCTCTGAAGGACTGAGTGACAAAGAGGAAGTTTATTGTTGCTCATGGGAAGGATAAGGAAAACAAAAGTGCATAAAAAGTGCAGGGCAAACATTTAACAGATGAAAACCGGGACACGCATCACCAAGCAACATCAGAGTGTGGTCAAGATGGCAGGAGTTATTAATAAGGAAGAACACACAAGTCAAGAGAGATTGCAGACATTTACTTTTGCCTGAACCTACTGGGAAGGGCAACATTGTGCCTGCTCCTATCTTCTGCCCATTACTGAGTTAACTGAGTGCCTGGCCAGCTAAAAAATAAAGTATTACATCTTGACTGATTTTTCATGTTGTGACCTTTGTGCAGAAGGAAGGTAAATAATAGGATACTTTTTCAAATGTCTTCCTAAAGTTCAAAAAGGATATGATGATAACATTCAGCCAACCAGCCAACTTTAAATATCCATATTTTGCTAAGTTACTACATTATGGAGGCCAAGATATATTTCCCAGCTGTATGCTATAGTTCAGTCTTATGGTGGTGTTGTTTAGCAGAGCTTATAAATCAAGATATATTTTCCACTTTGTTCTTATTAGTAATATAGCCCAAGGAAAACATTTCTCTCGCAAGCTCACAACCTAGCTTCTCCCTCCAGGAACATATATTTTGACAGAAAATGGGCAGACTCTGTAAGGGAGGGTGAAAATGAGAAAAAGGAAGGAGAAAGTTTATGGTAGGGAGATTGAGGGGAAAGGTTGTGCAGTCCCCCCTGTGCAGAGCTTTCTTATTTCGACTTCTGAAATCACTTTTTTTTTCATTTGAAGGCTGTTCAGAGTGTCTGTCAAAAAGGATGAAAAACAAATATCTTTCTGATAAATGCTTTACCTTAGTGAGCAGCAAGGGAAGTACCTGGTTTTGATACATATATGTCCCATACTCTCCAGCTTCTGACAGATGAAAACCAAAACCAAAATTATTCCAGAACATGCCCACATAGCCTGAAAAACCCACAAAAACTATTAACATCCAAGCTTTTTATAAACTGAAAAGAAATTTATGTAGAAGAATCACTAGCCATTCTCAAATACTCAAATGGACTTCGAGCTTGTTTGGAGGTTCTAGCAGGGGAGCACAGCTATCATATACCCTTGGCCAAAGAATGGTACACTCCTTCTATCTGGAATGGTCGTCTTCTTCCACCGAGCGCGCAGCTTCAGGAGGGATGCACATGGAGCGAGGGAGGAAGGGGACACCCACATAGCCAGCCAGATCAGTTGAATCAACCCTGGCAATCAATGGGGTGACAGATGTCGCAGCCAGATCACCCTGACATCCACATCCTCACATGCTCACAAAACGGAAATACAGATATGAGTCCTTCCTGAATCTTTGTTCACGAAGTAAAGCCAGAGAGAGAGAGAGAGAGATATCAGGAAACACTATTTAATCTTTAAGTTATGAATACTGATGATAGGATTTTAGGATTAAAACACATACAATCATTTCAATACTTGAATTGTTGTTCTTGTTTCATGTTGATGCTGATGATATTAAGGAAATATTGAGGCCACCATTCAGAATCCCTTGTGTGCTTTGTGTGTGCAAGCAAATCCTTTACTCACTTTAATGAAAACACAGATCTATGATCTTGGAAGAGAAGAAATGCTCTGAGGATTTCTTTTTCTTCAGTGAAGTATGTGTTGGAGGGTGCTGCAGGCAATGAAGCATCATGCATTAATTGGAGTGTTTCTGCCCACAGCTTATTGCCGAGTCAAGATACTAGTGTGTTAAACAGCCTGAGCCACAGAATCATTGAATAGCAATAAGCAAATTACTTACTTTGTCTTGCTCAGTTTTCTCCCCACCAATGGTCACAAGAGATTGATATTAACTAGGTTTACAAGCTTGTGATGAATGCAATTGGCAGCCCTTCCAGACTGGTCAAAAGACCCAGGATTTGGAGGCAGGTGTAGCTGAGGAGCTCTGGCTGGAATGCTAACTGTGCCAAACCACTGCTGGGCAGCTGGAATGCTTAGTGTAGAGGGACCAGAATAAGATGCACTCATCTGATTCAGGAAATAAAGGCCAGCAGAAAAGAACTGAAACTTCCAGTGGTAAGGGCAGTAGAGAAGTCTAGAAGGGAAACTACTGAGCAAGACCAGTAGCAGTAGCAGGAGGTGACACTGATTGAGTATCTCTTAGAGACAATAGTGGTGGTATTTTGCTACCTCTTGTTAGTACTGGGCAGAAGGAAGAACTTTGTGTGTGTGTATGTGCCTTCTAGTCACCTGTTGATTTATGGGGACTCCATGAATTGCATAGGGTTTTCCTAGGCAAGAAATACTCACAGGTAGTTTTGTCAGTTCATTCCTCTGAAATATAGCCTACATCACCTGATATTTATTGACAGTCTCCCATCCAAGGAAGAACAAGCAAGCCAAAAAACTTAAAAAGTCGGAAATACTAGTAATTTAAAATAATCCTTCTTGATTTGCTTCTCACAGACTAGAGTTGAAATAACAGTATCACTGGAGCCTCTGTGTTGCTTTTCCCTCCATGGCATTTTATATTCCATGTGATAATTTAAGGATTACTATCTAATGCATGTTTCCAGTTTCTATAACCATTGGCAGTAAAAACATGGATCCATAGATGTAATTCTCTTTGTAATGTGTTGTAACTAATGTCCACCTGACAACAGACACTAAATATTTCTTATGTCATCACCTATCTTGTCATACTATCATAAGTACAGCACAAGGGCTCTATTGTTGCTTAACAAGCTCTCCATCACCGGCCTTCAATAACATAGGTCCAATACATATAGGCCCTTACTGACGCCCTCATCACATGCTAGGGTTGCCTGGGGGCGGAGTACCTACACACCCGGCATCCCTAGCATGTGATGAGGGCATAACAATGGCGGCACCCTGTATACATGGGCACCACCATTGTTACATAAGCACTGCACAGCATCTGCACAGCGCTGGGCAGTGCTTACATAACAAGTGCGCCAGTGGTGCACTTGTTACACCACCACCGCAGCTTGAGGAGAACCCGCTTTTTGTGGGTTCTTTTTCCACCACCAGGAAGCTGCATGGTTTGGCGGATGCAGCTTCCCTCCGGCGGAAGGTCTTTCCCACACCATAATATCACAGTGACTGATATGGAGGTAAAGCTGCAATATATTTACTTCACAAATTCTGGACACTAGGCATGCATTTTCATTGACTTGGATTGTGAAACGTTTGTTCACCCTTTCAATACTTAGTTTTCCAAGTGTGTTCACATTCCCTTGGTTTTATTTTGGATCACATCTTTTTTTGAATCACTGTGTTGAGTTTCCTAAAAGGGCAAGGTGAATATTTAAGTTACTGTGATATTATAAATTTGGGGCTTGATGGAAAATTTCATTGGGGAGGTGTTAGAGATATCATTTGGGGGGTGATGGCCTCACTTACATCACAATGCCCCTGTTGTAAGCTACCCCTGCTGTAGCTGAAACCATTTGAGAACAATTTGGTCTTGAATCAGCAATGAAGAACTAAAAAGCTGATCCTGACAAAAATGAAAAGCACTAGATCTTCTTTACTGATATGCATCCACTCTGCTGAGCACATTTTTGGACTTTCTTAGGATATGGTGATGAGGACTGTCATGATATCAGCCTATGCTTCAAAATTTACCACTATACCACTGTTGATGACATTTTGAAATAGGTGGCCTATATTTTTTGTAGTTGTCAAACTACATTCTGGATGAGTACTCCAAATGAAAATGGCCCTACTACCTGGGAAAATAAGAACACCTTTCACAATATGTTAGTACCTGTGCATTTGGAAAATGTCAAATTCCTGAAATGAAATTGGTTCCATGAAGAAGAATTTTGATCCATTGGAATGAAGAGGCAGCAGCTGTTTATTTGTTGCAGACTTTTTCTCACTTGTACAATCCTTAAATCATGCCAGTGAATCAGATCTGCAAGTTACTAACTCTTTATACCAAGAATGTTGCAAGTTATTCTGAAGACCAAGCTTTCTGTGAATGGTTTATATTTACTGTTTTAATATATAGGGTGTATGTCTGTCTGTGCTCTGTGTATATGTTGTGTATATGTGTCAGTCAGCAGAGGTATCTCCATAAAGTACAAAGAGCATATGGTACAAAACCCATAAACAATCACACAGGACACTTTGTGACTTCTGTTTTCTAGTTCCACTGTGCATTGAAATAGACTCCTGCCCAGTTATAGAGAAAATAGATTTTCCCTTACTGTTTTGTATCTACAGTATTTTTTTTATACTAAAAAGGAAAATCAAACTTTTCTCCCAGCTGTGGTTCTGTGCTAAATACATTTAGCTGAGTGACTGTAATTCAGGAAGGTGGACAAGGGAATGACTTTTCATTTCCACAGCAAAATAAACTGCAAGTCTGACACTGTCACATTTTAACACATTATAGTTCTATCCCAAGTGGCATCTTCTTTCTTAGTTGATTTTGCCTCCCAGTATCATATTGCTGTTCTCCTGTGTGTTATAGGGCAACAGTGATGTAGTTGAAAGGAAAAGAGTGGGAAAAGGATTGACACTGGTATGCCCTTTACAGGTTCTTAATGCAAGATCTTTTTTTCCTTCTTGTCACACGGGCACAACTAAATCAAATAGTTGCCTTATGACTGCTACTGGAAGATACAGGCTATAACAAGCGCACTGTGTATGTTCTCTTCAAAGGCTGAGATATCATGGAGAGCTCATGTGACAATGAAGGATGCGTATAAAGCACCTCGATGGATAGATAGATTTTGATTGTAGGGCTCTGTGACAAAGCAAAGTACAGTACCAGAACTGACAGCAGGTTATATTTTAAGGCATTTCTCAAATTGATACAATCTCAGCAAATCCAGGCATTACCTGGAAGAGGAACAGTGGCTAAGACCTTGCTGTTGATCATGTTAGATGGTGGAGCACTGACTGATTTCAGTTTCCATTTGATGGTGCTATTATCTTTGCTGCAATTCAATTTTATTGCATACGGACACAAACACAGCTTAATGATAATGCTTGGCAGATAACTACAAGCACACATAAAGAACTATTTCCTTGATTACAGTGCAATTCATTGTTACTCCATACAAAACTGAATACATGGTTAATATCTGTTGGGATGTGTATGTTGTTCTAAAATCTAATAAACAATTGCCAGTTTTTCATTGAAACAAATGTCTTCTTTGCTTCGGCTTCACAAAATACATCAATTTAGCTGTAACAGCAAATTCATGTAATTTATTTTCCTAGTTATGGGACTGTTTCTTCCTTTTCCAATGGTAACATAAAGAATTCTAGATGGTGTTGTTTTATAAGACAGTAATTCCAAACTTCTTCTATCTCTGACTAGTTTTGTAAATGTCAATTAAAATGGAAAAATCTGTCTCAGGAATTCTGTCAAGTGATGATTTGAAAGCCACATTGGTTAGTGAAACAAGAATATATTTCCTGCATAGAGTATTATATGTAAATATAATTTGTGAGTTTTTATGCCATTACATTAGAATGTCCTACCCCACCAATTATTGCATTTTGAAAAACAGATATTCCTCGATACTTAGGATTTTGCTGCTGCTGCAGTGTGATGGATTTTCCTTTTCCCCAAAACTGCTTAAGAGGATTCCCAGATGTTTTCAAGATGCACAGTGAGTTGCAGTGGAAAGTCATGATCTCCCTCTCCAGCTTCTTTTGGAGTCTGATGTTCTTTGACCAGGAGTCCAGTATTGCATCCTGCCACTATATCTTATACCCTATTTCCCCAAATGTCAGCAGTTATTGGGTGACCAAGATGTTTGCACTTATCAGATGTTCATAACTTGTTCGTAGTGATACAGTTTATTTTATTAATGGGATGTATAGCCTGCCTTTCTCTCAAAATGGGATTCAAGGTAACTTTTGCAAAACATAGAATTATTGAATTGAATATTGGAATATTGGAATATTGAATTGAATATTGAGTTATTACATTAATATTTTGAAGATCATTGCAATTAAAGGTTTCTTCTTACCAGGCTCTATCTTTCTTGGAAAGCCAATCTATTTGAAGCAGTAGGGGAAAATGGTTAGTACTGTTGCAGTTGGTCTTGTTCATGGAAAACGTGCCCTCTGACATCACAGTGTAATATGCCTTGTATTATGGTGTAAGAAACAATGAATACATAACTTCAATCAATAGGATATATTGGTGGTCTATAAAACAGTCATGGGAATACTCCACTACAGTATTACAAAAGATATTTTACAAAGTTTTTGGATTTGGTTTTTTCTTTTTCTTTTACAGAGCTCTTCTCATAAGTGGGAAAGAGCTCTTTTTTAATCAAAAAAGATTTTCATCTATAGAAAAGCACCTTTGGATCAAGTTTATTATCTCTCATGCAGACAGATAATCTCATTACACCAGAATTTTAGGAACTTGAATGACTGAACAGGCTCATTTCACAGACACACACACACACACTTTTTTGTATTCCAATTCCAACCAGACTTGTCTGATTCTGCTGAGAGCCAATATGGTGTAGTGGTTTGAGTTTTAGCCTATGACTCTGGAGGCTATGATTTGAATTCCCACTCAGCCATGGAAACTCACTTTGTGACCTTGGGCATTTTATACCCCCTCAGCCTCAGAAAAGGCAAAGGCAAAACCTCCTCAGAACAAATCTTGATAAGAAAACCCGGTGAAAGGTTTGTCTTGGGGTCACCATAAGTCCAAAATGACTTGAAGGCAAACAACAACATTTTGGATAAAAATCTTGCCTAATTAATATGAATATATTTATGGAGCAATCAGCTGAACATATTAGTGCTAAGGAGGATGTAACAAACACAGCTAGCATGTAAAGATGTTCATTATGGTTTCTTTTATAAACTATTGTTTCTTTTTCTGCATGTGTTATCACTTGAATCCATTGTTATACATTTTTTGTGTGTTTTTCAGGAAGACAAATCTTTTTAGTGATATCCACTATATTTATTTCAATATTTAATGACTTGTATTTCATACGGCTGCAAATAATAATCATAATAAAAGACTATAATGCTAAAATGCAGGAATGGAGAATGCATGGTTCTCCAAATGCTCTTGAACTGAAGTTCCATCATCCCTCACCATTGGTTCTGCTGCCTAGTCTGGATGAAGGCCAATAAACAGAAGCTGATTCTGATAAAATGGATGGACTATGGATTGGTGGTTCTCAGGTGCAGGAACTGATGTGGTTGCACTCTCACTGAGGGAGCAGGTGTGTAGCTTGAGAGTACTTTTGGATCCATCTTTATTACTGGAGGCCTAGATGAACACTGTGGCTCAGAGTGCTTGAGACCAACTGACCACAGTAACTTCTTGATTAGATTACTGTAGTGAACTCTATCTTTGAAGATGACTCAGGAACTGCAGCTAGTGCAAATTGCAGCTGGGACTAGTGACAGGAGCTCACCCTATCATGCAGCACTTGAGCCTCAAACTGCCAATCTTACGATCTTCTGATCACCAGAATTGGTGACTTAACCACTAAACCACCACATTCAAGTAAGACTAAAGCTTAATTGTTAATTCATGTGTCTACATCCAGAGCTTCTACACACACATATGCACACACACACACACACACACATTCATAACAGTTTGGTTTAAGTTTGAATATTTTATCCTCAACTTGATAGTACAAGATTATGGAGTATAATGAAAGAAAATATGAATGATAGAAAATGCCATAACAATAATAAGCACTATGATTGTAATAGCATATTTTTACAACACTATTCACTTATTATCCCTACAGTTTCTGTTCCCTTAAGAATGAACAACATTTACTGAGAGACTCCTGTTAGGAGCAAAGATTCCTGTCAGTGATAACTGAATCATGATTTTGAATGTTCAAGATTATTTTAATGGGCTGCTGATAGAAATCTGCCATCTTCTATTACAAAATGATTTCTTTCAGACAGATTTGAAAACAGTTTTAAAACAAAATATAAAGTATACAGCATGCCACACCAAAACCTCAATTGTAGTTATGTGTTGTTAACTAAGGTATAAAGAACAGTACAAAGGAGTGTACAAGATATTTGTTCCATTTTCAGCAGCTATAGGGTCAATAAAACCACCCCAATGCCCATCTTCGTCACCAAATCTAGAGCAGGAAGCTAAGAGAAAAACATGCTTACAATGGATATGTGAATTATTCAACAGCGTGCAGAAGCAGCATTTTGGGCCCAGGCTGTTTGATTTTATGTACTTTTATTATGACAAGATATAATGTGAGAGTACTAAAAATACGGGTGTACAACCTATTGTTAGTCTCAGCTACAATAGAGATATTGAACCAATTAGATTTACTTACATGTTGATTCATCACTCAACCAGTGAATAAATGGGTCTGCTCTAGTTGGAACTAATCAACAGATTTCCAGCTATTATTGTGTGAATATACTCTAATTTTATTTATCATGCATTACTTAGATTTATGAGCTTTAGAAAAGGGCAACATGTAAAAAATCTCAGGACAACATGTAATAAAAAAAAATAAAATCAGAAAATCCTAACGCCTCAAAAAGCAGCACAGTAAAACAATCAATAAAACCACCAGAAACTAAAATATAACAGGAATTGACAGAGTTGAGTTCCAAAAATATAACAAAGGTAACGCTATATTGCAATGGGGAAAAAAAGAACGGATTCCATACTTTGTGAGAATAAAAATGTGTTTGTCAGAAAGTACTAGCAAGAAGGACAACAGGGTTGGTTCCAATACCTTTTGGGGGAGAGCGTTTCATAACTAGAGACAGAGGAGGCTACCATTGAAAAAAGTCTTTTCAGCACTACTTTTGAGTAGCTGTCCAGTTTTAAAGTGGGCAAGCATCTGGGAGCATACACCTTCAGTCAACTGACCAGGGAAAATACAAGCCAGTCCAAAGGCGATACCAGTATCTGCAGAAGCAGATGCATAATCCAGACAATCCAAAGTCAAATGGAGCAAACAGTCTTCCTGAAATGGAGGAAACAGATGCCAGGGAAATTAGTCCAGATCAAAGCCAAAGTTCTGAGATTCATGAAGCCAAAGATATCATATAAGGTTATCAAGAAGCTTTGGATCTGTTGCCCACACTGCCAGAATGGTCTTGTCTGAGCTAATTTATATCTAGCAGTAAATTAGTCCAGCTGGCCTCATTAACTTGGCATACCTTACCTCAGGCAAGGCGCCTCTGTCATATCTGTTCCTTTCATTTAAGCTGTTGATATACAACAGGGTGCAGAGCCCCTGTTTCCTCCTCTAAAATCACAAGTATTGACTGGAAAGGACTGGGCTACTAGTCTCCTCCAGCTCTGGCTGTTAATCATCTTATTCCTCCTCTTTTTCATCCAAGGAAGGCTTTTCCAGGTAAGGCGTGAAGCCAATCACCTACATACATCTGTGTACATGGGCTCCCACTGTGGAATTTTTGGCTATGATCTCAGAGCTTGGGAAAACTAAATGGGAAAGGGAAATCCTTTTATTTCTAGATTTATTTATTCATATTGCCTTGGGTGGCCACACATTTTACTCTATAAATGGATATTCATCTCCGGCTTTAAGTAGAACTAGCCACAGAATTCAGGGGATATGGCATTGTCAATTAATAGTCAGCATATGGAGAGGAAACATACTATCAGAAAAACCTCCCCACTATATGATAGGGACTATGCAATTACAGCAATCATAGTCAGGTTGACCTATGCAAATATCTATTTTCTCCCACCCCTCTCCTCCTTCTGATAATACATTTCAATGGCTTTAGTGACAAACTTAAACTACCTGTTACTTATGTTTGAAATTTCTCAGATGTAGCAAAAGTGGCATACAGTTATGACATATCTCAACTCTTAAAATCCTTTAAAAGACACACACACTCACACAAGCAGTCATTTCCACTAACTCTCATAGGTTTCTGCCTCAGGAGACTGACTCTTGCCCATCCAGCTGAAGAGCTCTTCACAGCTTGGCTCAGTAATAAAGGAGAAATTCATCAGAACAAACATTCTTGGATTTTGTTGTTGTGCAGCCTTAACATAGCCTGAAAGGACACTGCCATGCATTACAAAGAAATCTTTCAGCTATAACTGTGTGATAAACAATTAAGCTTTATTTACAGTTACATTTATAATTAGGCCTGACTGGCACAGATTCATAAAATTGACACTGGTCAATACTCTTCTTCTTCTTCTTCTTTTGGCAGCTTCACAGACAGTGAATTTGAGTGTTCTGTATTTTTGACATGTTTTTCCACACTGTAAATGCCAGCCACCTACATTTGGATGAGGCGAAGAATGTCCAAGAATTGCACAAGACTGAGCCTAAATGAAAAAAAATGAAAATGATGCTGAAATCTGAAAGCTAAATTATGTGCAGAAGGCTAAGAGATTACATGCAAATTTTTGCTGACATTAAATTGTTTAACCCATGCCATATATTACAAAGGTCTCTGTGGAGAAGCTCTGTCATTTTTGCAGAGTGAACCTTATACTTATCGAATGGAAATCAACATAAATTACTTAATTCTGTTTGAAAATATCTGGCTAGAGGATTGTCATAAATCATAGAATCATTTATTTGGAAGGATCTTTAAGTACCATCTAGCCCATTGCTGAAAGATGGCCTCCTGGACTCTGTTTAAAGATATCCAAAAAAAAAAGAAGAGGTCTGAGGACACATGCTCTGCTTTTGAACAGCTCTTACAGTCAGGAAATTATTCTTAATGTTTTGGTGATTTTTCCCCTTTTAATTTAAAGTACCATCTAGCCCATTGGTTTGTGTCCTAGCTCTGATCTGCACCGCAGAAATAATGCAGTTTGACACCACTATAACTGCCATGGCTCAGTGCTATGGAATCCTGGGATTTGTAGTTTATTGTGGCACCAGAATTCTCTGATAGAGAAAGCTAAATATCTCAGAAAACTAAAAATCCCAGAATTAAATATCATTGAGCCATGTCCATTAAAGGGGTATCAAACTGCATTATTTCTGCAGTGCAGATTAGATCCTAGTCTCTAGAGTGACAAGGGGAAAACAAGCTAGGCATGGGGCTCATTCCCACTGCAAAATAACCCAGTGTGGAAACCAGGTTATTTTAGTTATCGAATCTCTCTGTGGCTGTTTACTCCTCTTCATTGTTCACATTGACTGGGGGTGGTGGGGTGGGGAGAAAGAACAGCTACCAAGGAGAGATGATAATGACATGAATGGGAGGGGGAGGAGGAGGAGAAAAGAAAAGGCAAGCTCCTTCTGAACAAACCTTGCTAAGAAAACCCCTTGACAGGTGTGCCCTAAGTTGGAAATGACTTGTAGACACACAACAACAGCAGCAACAACCACAGAGGAGGGC
>NC_056523.1:262073069-262139582 GCF_019175285.1 Sceloporus undulatus
AGTAACATGGCAGGAAATCTTGGCCCCTGGCAGTTCTTTCTCCACCTCCTCCTGTTGGGCTGCCCTCTGGGGCACCCCTAGCCTTGCTGCTACTCGTCGGAACCCTCCGGGGGACCCTCTTCACTTATGGCAGCAGTGGCTCTCTGTCTCCCTCTCCTCCACCTTGCCCTGCCGACCTAGGGCTTCCTTGTCTCAGCCCCACTTCAGCCCAAGAGATCACATTGGGCAAGGAAGAGGGGGAGGAGGAGGAGGAGGAGGAAGGAAGGCAGCAGGGATGGAGGGAGGGTGGGAGGGCAGAGAGGAACCAGGAAGAGGCCACTGGAGGAGTGAGCAAGGCCAAGACCACTGAGTGGTCCTGACTCCTCCAAGGCGGCCACTGGATTAGAGAGGCCCCGCACCCAACTTTCTCCCTCTGAGCCATTGTCCTCCATGACCACAGCAGCCCCAAAGCCAGGTCCCTAAAAGCAGGACCCTGCTCTGCAAGGTGAGGGCTTGCAAGGCCAAGAGAGCCCAGCTCATCACCCTCAGTTTCAGGTGAGATGTGAATCAGATCTCTTGTTCCCAGTGTTAGAACAACCGCTAAAAAACTAGTTTTTGAAAAAAAAAATTTTTTTTAATTTGTCTCACTTTAATGTGACTCCAACTGAATGCAGTCACATCTGGAATGGTTCCTAGTGTGAACGACACACATATAAATTGATCAGAAAATCAATTCATATCCTAGTGGGAATGAGTCCATAGAAACATAGAGCTGGAGCTACAAGAGCCATCTGGTCGAAACTCCTGCCAATGGGAAATATACAGCTAAAGCACTCCTGAAAGATGCACATCCAACGTCTCTTTAAAGACCTTCAAAGATGGAAAATTCCCCTTCTATTTCACTGTTGAACAACTCTTTCAGTAAAAAACAAGTAAGACATCTCTTCAGATATTTAAAGATGGATATCATATCACCTAGCAATCTTCTTCTCTTCTCTAAATTAAACATATCAGCTCCCTTCGCATCCTCCTAGAGCTTGGTTTCCAGAACACTTTCCATCTTGGCCACCCTACTTCTGACACATTCCAGCTTGTCAATATCTTCCTTGAACTGTGGGGCCCAGAACTGGTGAGACAACAAATGAGAAAATTTAGCAGCAAACAAGGTGAATCCAGGTTTGGTCCTTTGATTCCTTCCATTCACAAATGGAAATCAGATCCAACAGAGGTTTCCCTCTATATCACGGATGAGCAAAATGTGGAGCTCAAGAGATTGTTGGACTGAAACTCTCACTCCACTAGCCAATGCAGTCAGTGTCAAAGGAATACTGGTTGTGCAACCCAACAGTATCTGGAGGGTTGTAGACAGCTACTTCATACATTTTCCCATTAAATCCACAGCACCAGTCCCATATTATTCTGGATGATCTCCAAGTGTGGCTGGGTGAACAAATGTGTGGAAAAATCACTACCTCATTCCCACCTTTCACCAAACCCTGCAGAACTGTATGAAGATCTGGATCCAAGCCAAGTGTAATGTTCACCTTGCAACCCATTGGCTGATTCTGCATAAATATTTTAAAATGCCAAACACTTTTCTAAACTTGGCATCAGTGAGAAATATGACAATCTTCTTACCTGATATTACCCTTTTAAATTATTCTAAATTAAATGATGCTACATTTTCTGTATATTCTTTCCATGGGTTCCCAGTCATTATCAATTAACACTATAGAGCTCATCAAAATTTCTCAAATTCAGAGTGTTTTTATCCATTCGTTATAGCGTATGTGCTTCTAAAAATATTTCACCATGTCCCAAAATAAGTAATCATACATTTAAAGAGCACATATCTCCATTGCTTCACTGATTACTGGCTAACATTTTTCTCAAGATTTTATACTGTACATATATTAAAAGACCATTTTTGTTTGCAATATAAATATGAGACCCACCCCATATTCATATATATCCATGTTGTTACAGAATTATTTTGTGTCCTATGCCTCCTGTAAATGTTTGAACAATTCTAGAGTGTTCTTAATAAAATAAACACAATTCCACAGAACATTTCCATTCTTACCCAAGCCATTAAAAAAAAAAAAAAACTATGCACAAACTGTATTAGGTTTTTGCAGAATAACTTCCAAAATGGATTGTGCCCTGTGTGTTTTATTTTTTGACTTTAGCTTTGTACATAACTTTAAAAAAAATGGATACATATTTAAAACAGCTGTCATTGTGGGAAAATAGGTAGATCAGTTTCTTAAACTTCTACAGAATGCATATATCTACATTTACTGCTTCCTCTCTTTTGTAAACTGCCTTCTTGTAAATATGTTCCCTGCTGGGATGATTTGGTAAGACTGCCTGTGCAGAGGAAACACATTATTCTGTTCCTGGCACCACATGACTATTGTCGAGCATTCATTTCTAATAAAAAGTACAATGCAATATGTAGTTATCAGTCTTATTTCCTTTTTAAAACAAAAACACTAACCTGCTCTCTTTAAGTATCTGATATGGACCCCCCCCCCCCTTTTTTTAGCATAACCTCTTTTATGTCTGTATTTCTGATCTACCTGGATAAGAAAACATTTGAGATGCTGTTGGGATTTTCCTCTAAACCCCACTGAAACAGATGGGAGCTACACAAGGGTGCTGTTCCACATTCCCATTGGTTTCCATGGCTGTCCTATACAAGAACTTCCTGCTAAATTGAACCTTTAGCTAAGAAATTCATTGTGCTTTTTCTGTACAGGTTTTCAGTTACACATGTGGTTGTCAGGGAAAAGTAACAGGAGCTGGAAGTCCCATAGTGGTCACCTGGAGGACAGGTCATCAGCCACAATATTTGCTGCCTCTAGATGAGCTGTAGAGCCATCACGACTAGTCACCATTGGTTGCTGATAGTCCCTAAATTGATTGTATCTCATTTTAAAGCCAGTTGAACCAATGGCCATCACTGCATTCTATGGCATTTCCAAAATCAATGAATGCCAAAGATACTAAATTGTTGTGTTGTTGTGTGCCTTCAAGTTGTTTCAGACTTATGGCAACTCTAAAGTGAAGTGAATCTATTACAGATTTTCTTGGCAAAGTTTGTTCAGTATGTGGGGAGACTGTCTTTACCTTCCTCTGAGGCTCAGAGAATGTGATTTGCTCAAGGTCGTCCAGTTGGTTTCCGTGGCTGAGCAGCATCTCCCCAGTCCTGGTCCAACACAGCTATCGGGGCATAGATGGATGCCTCTCTGCTGCCACACTGATCTCATCTAGCCAGTAAACGACCATGTTTAGGGGGTTACAGCAGATAAAAAGTGGGTTTGAAATTATTTGATCATTGTGTGAGGTTGGTAAAAAATAAATTCAAGTTTTATAACAACTAAAACAAATTGTTGTTGGACGTACAGTTGCATAAGTCACTGATGAATCACAGTAGATCCTTCCTGTCCACAGGGGCTTAGTTCTTCCCCCCCCCCCATGGGTAGGAAAAATGCAGGTGGTTGTGCCTCATATTACTCAATGGGCAGTAACATGCATGTATCTCCATCAGTGTGTCTGTGTGCATGCATCACCTTTGAATAATATGGGCCATGGAAATCTATGAGCAATTACATCCATGGATCATTAGCCAACCAAACCAATTTTCCATCCCCTGGAATCTTCACTGTGTCACTGGCTGCTAAAAATGTGAAAAGGATTCTTGAGACCCCGAGATTTTTAAAGAATAATATTTTTTAAATGTTAAATAGTCTCTGAGGGGTGGAGGACTGTGGCTTTTTAAAACCATGAATTGCCACTCCTGAGAGGCAACTGTCCAACACCACATTTTACAGAATCTTATCTAATGCTCCCACAGAAGAATACTAGAAGGAATTATACAGGCTGCTCAGGGAATGTCCCATGCAAATGCAAAACCAAAACTTTATTGACACACCCCAGGAGCACCGACTAGGCACATTCTACTTGCTACCCAACATACATAAACAGGGCAACCCTGGATGACCTATTGTCTCCAGCATTGGAACCCTTACAGTTGGTGCTATATGTGGACAATATCTTTAAACCATGTGCCACCAATACCCACAGCTGTGTGAAGGACACCACAGACTTCCTACAGAAGATATAATCCATCCATAATCTTCCAGCAAACATCACCTTAGCCTATATAGATGTGGAATCCCTATACACCAACATCTCACACAAAGATGGACTACAACCAATCAGGAGCATCATTCTGAGTGGGAATGTATCAGACCTAGCCATCAAGGTCTGCCAGTTTGTTCTCACACTCAATTACTTTGCTTTTGGTAACAACTTATATTTTCAAGTTAATGGCATAGCCATGGGCATGCGCATGCCAATATCTTCATGACCAACCTAGAACAATACAATTTTAACTCCTGCACTCAGAAAACGCCCTCTACCTGAAGAACCTTCATGATATCTTCATAATTTGAACTAATGGAGAAAACTCACTCAAGTTTCAACAATTTCCACCCCACTGTCAGTCTCAGCCTAGAACTATCTACAGAACAAGTTCACTTTCTAGACATCACAGTACAGCTAGAAAAGCACCACTATATTTCAAACCCATGGACCACTATACATACTTACATGCCTCCAGTTGCCACCCTAAACACACTACCAGATCCATAGTCTACAGCCAAGCCCTCTGATACAATTGCATCTACTCAGACCCACAAGACAGGGATACCAGACTCAAAGAATTGCAACAAGCATTCTTCAAATTACAGCACCCACCACATGAAGTGAAAAAACAAATAAACAAGGCAAGACTTGTACCCAAGACTGCTCTATTACAGAACAGATTGAAGATGGAAAACAACAGAATCCCACTAGTAGTCACATAGAGCTCACAAGTGGGACCACTCAGGCACATCATCAATAAACTACAACCCATTATAAAAAATAATGCCACTCTTTCAAGGCAGACTTTTACTCACCTACAGACAGCCTCCAAACCTCAAACAGGTATTTACCTACAGGAAGACACACAACACAGATGGGGACAGAAGTATTAAGCTTTGCCATAAACCAAAATGCCAACTCTGCCCACACATTTATCCAGGAAATGTCACCACAATACTTAATGGTGTTACCAACAATATTAGGGGAACCTTCACATGCTCATCCTCCAATATGATCCATACTATGTCATCGATGCCTATCAGCACTCTACATCAGACAAACAGGCCAGGCCCTGCACCAGAGGACAAATGAACATAAATAAGATATTAGGAATGGGAATATACAAAAACCAGTCCCTGGGCATTCCATCTCAGACCTCAGAACAGTGGTCATTGAACAAAAGAACTACAAAGGGAGACTGGAAAGTGAAACAGCAGAATTGGAGTTCATCCACAAACTACAGTCTGTCAGCAATGGACTGAATAAAGATAATGGCTTCCTGACTCACTACACACATTTCAATACTATCTGACCCCATCTTCATGGGGACATCCTACACTCATCTATTCTCCTCACCTACAAGCTAATTTCCAAAACTAAACTGGTCTTGCCACTTCATTTCCATACACAAAGGATTTTGAATTTGAATTGACATTTTCACATACCAATGGCATATATATGTCTGTCCCTGGCTTCCACTCCACCAAATGCATCTGAGGAAGAAGACTGAAGTCTACAAAAACTCATGCTGCCAACTTTTTTCTTTCAGTTAGTCTCAAAGGTGCTACAAAATCTCTCTACATACTGATTCCACAGACTAACACGGCTATATCTTGGAATTCTATCATCGTTGATATGTTTATCATTGTTTGGTGTGGTTGTTGTTGTTGATGTCGTTGCTCTCCTTATTGCAGGGAAACATTTTGTAATGGAAGACTTCTTTCCTTTTAGAGCTGTCTTGATTTCACTCACTAAAAATGGGCATTCTCTTGGATGTGATTGTATCTATTGTAATCTGTGTATATGTTCTGGATTTTGTTCTTGTGGATTTACATAAATAACTTGCTGTTGTTTTAGAGAGAAGTCACCCTGTTGAGTATCTATTTTCAACTTCCTTTCAGTAGGTTCCCTCATTTTTTTAAAAAAAGTGTCATTTTTTGAAGTCAAATGTGATAGTGTTAGATATACTTGGCATTTTGCCACATACGTACACATGTATATTGAATTTGATAGCACTGTGGTTACTATTCCCATCAGCTCAATAACATGTATATCTTGCACCAGGTCCTGGGTGCCACTTCAGATTAAGTCCAAAGTTCCCTCTGGGAAAATAAAAAAGCCCAGTCAGAGTTTTCTATTACTATGACCGCTATCATAATATCCTTTGATGTACTGTGATATACACATTACACCAGAATGTTAGATTTAAATAATATAAAAGTGAATGTCAAATGCAAGACATATTGGGGACTGGAGAGAGATAAATAATTAGCTAACTAGGTTCTTTATTCATTAATACAGAAATAAATCCAAAATTATTCACTTGAGACTCAGTCTGCAGAGTAAAATGCAGGAGAAATTCCCAGTGTTAAAATATAGCACCATTCAGAACAATTACTCTGTCTCAACTACAATGGAAAACCTGACAACAGTCTTCAAACTCTCTCTTACAAAAATGTGCAAGATTAACTTATTTGACAATGCAAGAGAGAAGAAGGGGGAGAAAGAGAGAGAACGACATGACTAATGTAATAATCTAATCAAAGTTGGATTTTTTTTCATATAAAGTGGTTTATAGGAGCCAGTCCTTAAAAACAAGAGCTTTGTATTACGTGCTTATGAGTGTGTCTGTTGAGATTATTTAGGAAGCTTAGAACTGTGTTTAAAGAATAAAGAACCTACAATCATTCGTGATGCAGACTTTCCTATCTAGGCTAGACACATGGAGACCACAATGCTATCTCATCAGGGAACCCACTGCATCCAGGTGCCTTTTGGAAGAAAAATGTAGGAACATGTGCCTTTGTATTTGGGGAATGATTCAAGGGGGTTATTTTTGAATGAGTAATTAAAGGGAATCAATCTTCTTTGCATTGCCAATGCCATGAAAAAGCACCATAGCTGTGCAATAATCGCATGCAATTATTCAACTACCCCTTTGGCAAGGACAACATAATTAGTCCTGGTGGTGTCGAGAGATTCCCTTTTATACCCAACAAATTGGCAGTTTTAATCAAGTGTTGCTGAAAATGTCTCATAACACAAGGAAAACAATAAGTGAAGGTACAAGGCCCCCAAGCTGTGTGACTCCTATCTACAATGGTACAATTTTACAATACTAACAACATGATGAATACTACCAATCCCTGTATAAGCTGATTATAATTGCATATCAGTATCAACTCACAATAGTGTTTATTTGTGGAATCCAGGATGTCACCCTATTTATGCCTTGGCAGATGAGCTGCTTTGAGATATTAGCCATCACTCAAACACTGCTTCCAGAATATCCCTCCAAGCCACAGCTATGACAGCAAGGAAGAGCAAGCTTGAAATTCTCTCTCTGAGTGATTCGCTGAGCCATCAAGAAATGTCAAATAGCCCAAAGCCTATGAGCTACTGAAAACATATGGCAGAGTTAAAAGTGAGTCCACAGCATAACATGCTGTTGGACTAGGTAGAGAAATAAATACCTGCATACTGAATGTGTTTAGAATTTAACAGATTCTTTCCTTGTGGGGGTGGCTGATCCCATCTAGATTGGAATAATTTAGGATGGCCAATGGAAGGTGCAGCCAAAGTCACAGTAAAGAAGCCAAATGTTTCTGATTTTGCCCCCTCCATCATGCCTTGCAACAACTCTCTAGTATAAGTTTTTAATATTTAATATCCAACTGAACTAAGGAATAGTCATATATGTAGTACAGTAGGCTTTCACACATTTTATTACTTAATCCTCTCTCTCTCTCTCTCTCTCTTGGCCTACAGGATCCAGCTACTGTCCAAAAATTAACTTCTCCAGGCTTTGGGCATGCATGAAAGCACACACACACAGAGAGAAATGTGGATGGTGTGCTATAATGTGACTCAAGTAAAAAGATGTCTCTGCCACAAAGCCTCTTATAACCTGAATAGGAAATTGAAATTGAGGGAGTACAGAAAAGGGAAAGATGAATATAACTGATGATGAGTGTGCAAGAAAATGAAGGTATTGCCCTTGGTCACACAGCTTTAGTATTTCTATTTATTTCTTTTGTTTTCAAATACTGCTATTCCTCAAACTAGTTCAGGATAGCATAATGGCTGGTTGCTGCCATGTCATTATCAAAACAACCATGTCTGTTGGCAGCCCTGAAGCTGATGTCTGAATCTTATTCAGCCACGAGTTCCAGTGGGACTGAAACCCAGGTTATCTGGATTCTTATCCAGTGATACAACTGCTATGGCATACTGGCTAACTGGCTCACAAGACTTAAACAAAATCCAAGGTGCCATCTCTTTCTTTGTTTTGAGTTTTCATTTTAAAACCCCTATAAAATATTCATAATTTTACAAGTTTTCTAGGATACATTAAAGTTTATGAAGTATTGAATACTGAGCTACACACAAGATGTTGCCTTAGTAAGAATCAAGCCAATGGTGCTTCACATTCATAATATTTTACATCAGGTGGCTTTCAAATTGTTGCGGAACTACAGTTCGTATCTTCCCTGACCATTGACCATACTGGCTGGGGCTGATGAACATTGGGTTAAACAGATCTGTATACATTAGTTGTCCAAAATGACTCTGTAGGGGTAGGAATCATATAATCCATCAGAAGTTTATAGAACTACAACTTCTAGCATTTGTCACCATTGGCTGTGCTAGCAAGGGCTCTATCAACATTTAGAGGACTGGTATGTAGAGAGATCTTATAGCACCTTTGAGATTAACTAAAGAAAGAAATTGGTAGCATGAGCTTTCATAGACTACATAATGATTCTACAGACTAACACAACTACATCTTTGATTTACATTTGGCCAAATAACATCAGAGTGTGGTCAAGATGGCAAAATTTATCAGTGAGAAAGAACACAAAACCCGGAAATGGCTGCAGAAGTTTACTTTTGCCTGAGCCTACAGGGAAGGGCAAGATTCCACTTCTCCTCTCTTCTCTCCACTGAGTTAACTGAGTATGGATTACTTTTGTACTTTGAACTACCTTTGCAGTAACTGAAGTAAAATAAGAACAAAGGGGGGTATGGAAATCCAACAGAGAAACTAGGACATTTTATATACAGCTGAAAATGTGGGATGACAATGGATTAATTGGGATTGTCTCTGCAAAATAGGGATAGTGGAGGGTATGCTGGTGTAAATAAATGACAGAGTTAATGGAAATGTCTGCATGCTTCAGGCAATGGCAGGGAAATTGTTTCATGAGTGTTATTCTGTATTTCAAATACATTTCAGTTGTGCTCTTTGTGATGTACCTAAATTTTAGTTGTGTTCCATAAACTTAATCTCCATTCTCTCTGTAAAACAATAAACATAACCCCCACCCCCCCCAAAACAAACAAACAAACAAAAAAAACCCCAAAAACCCACAAGAAACCCATAAGGCAAGGCCTATTATTAAGGAGACTAATATGGATACATCAGAATAGCAGATTTGGAAGGTGGGAGTAGCTTAGCTGCAGAGTTATCAGAAAAGAAGCAGAGACAAGATGCTGGAAGACAGAGTTGCCTGTGTGACATGGCCTGCCCTGCATGCCTTAAACTACTGGTTTGGGTATAGTAGATGTTGCTCCATTCCCAGCACTGATGTAAACTTCATCTGATATTCCTGTTGATTTCAGCATATGGCAGGGGTCAGAAATGTGTAGCCTGTGGGCTGTATACACACACCAACCTTTATTTTGGGCTTCTCTCCAGGAGGTACTTACAGCTCTTGTTCCCCATTTTAAAAAAATCAGATGAAAAATCACACAAAATCATCTGGAAAATATCAAAATCACTGCAAAAAGGTGGGCAGGGCAAATTTCCCACCCATGACCTGCCATAATACTTAGGGCCTATTCATACTATACAAATATAACACTCTGATTCCACTTCAACAGCACAGGGTTTGTAGTTTTGATGTGCACTATACCTCTCTGGCAGAGATGTCTAAATGCCCCTTCCTAAACTGCAAACTCCAGGATTCCATAGGATGGAACCACGGCAGTTAAGCTGGAAACATAGGGCCATAGTTGTCTAGTGTGAAAGGGTCCCCAATCACTGACCCCAGACTCCGAAATGGGCAAATCAAGAGCAAAATCTAAACCAGAAGTGATTTCACATGTGGCAGAGTGAGAGTAAAAATGGACCCTCGCACCCTGCACATGGCTTGTATATGGGAGAATGCTTCTTGTCATTCAGTTCAGGTTGCAAACATCTTTGGCTGGTCCTGTCTGTAGATGCACTTTGTTCATTCAGTACACATATGCACACGTAATTACAGGACAATATATTTAAAGATATACAAGCTTTGTGCAATATGGTGAACATATCATGTAAAATAGAATTATTATCTCTTAATGGCTCGTGGATCCCTAGATCACAGATTTTTGATCATTTTTTTTAAAGTATTGCTGTTCTTGGGAATGAAAAACCAGATTCTGTCTTTTTAATATCTAAGCTTCCTAAAATTACCCTTGAGCTTAATATGCGAAAACCTTTCCTTGGGCTGTATTCCCATTTTCGCTCTTTTATGAATCTGCAAGCTGAATTGTTTAGCTTTTGCACATTGACAGAAACATCCATTACTTGTAGCAAAGTGGTGATTTGTTACATTCCCCCCACCCCCTGCAAGCAGTTTGAGACAAAAATAGGATAGGGAGGAAAGGAGGGATAGAAACCTTGCCGTATATATGCACAAGAGGTTTTGTGTATAATCTGAATAACTTCCTTCCCTGCAGAGGTCTCTTATCTTAATGACTTTGCTTAAGAAGTTGTCTTGTCAAACACATTTAAAAGCTTTTGCCTCATATGAATAATGTACAAATGGAAGCAATTTGGCAATAGCCTGACTAGAGATAAAGAAGTGTCTAGGTATGGCAGAGACTTGGAAATGTTGAAAACATATAAAGTTATGAAACACTGAAGACTTTTTTTACTGTCATTTCTCAGTGGTATTTTTTTTTCTCAGAGTTATACCATCCTACACAGTGAAAAGTATGCACAAGTTGATTAATGAACATGATGTGTAACAAACAGGAAGCAATGATCATACAAATACACTGTTGTTTTGAGCAGAAGACAGAAAAAGGACTAGGACTGGCACTAGTATTGGGTAGGGTGAACTAACTCCTTTAGGAAAAAAGATTTTGGATGTCATGAAAAGCAAAAAGCAAACTAAAAATGGAAACAAACATGAGTCAGGTATGTCCCTGTCACAATGTGTCCCACTCACATCACTCTTTTCTTCAAGTGACAGCACAATGGAGTTTATTATCCCACCGCCGCCACCATCTGTGACAGGCACTTTACTTTATTTGTGAACACCAACTTATGGGTGTAATACTACTACCCCATTTGTAAATGTTAGTAGTGTAGTAAATTATTCAAGTGCCAAACAAGTGCATCTATTTGAAACAGGAATAAAACTTTATTTACAAGAAGATTTAAACAATGTTTTGCTTATTAAGTTACTGCACATGTTTTATTTGAGGTATTATTTTTTAGTTTCACTCAGTTACAGGTTTAGTTAACGTCTCCACACTCTCTCCAGCAATTAACATACTTATATCCAGGACCCTCCCACCGTCTTTATCTTTAGGTTCTTTCCCTAAACCTACACAAGCCACCAAGACTAAGTATCCCTCAGAATATGACCCCACAGCAACTCCCTCTCTTGAGGTTTTTTGTGTGTAGGGAGTCCCTCACTACTGGACTCTACCCCTACCAGATTCTGTCTGACTAAGAGTATGTACAGACCGGCACTTTATGTCGGTCTGTATGTGGACTAGGGTTACATGCTCAGAAACTCTAGTCCACCACCTGGGTGCCATGTTGGTGCGCACCCATTCAAATGGTGTACACCATGATGATGTTCATCGTGTGCAGTGTCCAAACAGTGCTGCACACGAGGGGCATCATAAGGTCTTTTAGGGTGCAAGTAGGAATTGCGCTTCACAGCTTCTATTTGTATTGGATTGGGGGCATGCCATGCGGCTGCCACGGCCCCAACCCGCACTTCCAGGGAGAGCCACAGAGCTGCCCCTGAATGGGCTGTTTGTACAGCCTCTCAGTCCCTCACTTCTGGACTTTTACTATAACAGTCCCTATCTAACTCTCCCTCTTAGCAACAGCTCTATTTATCTTCTATAGTCTTCACTTTGATTGGCTGGCCCATCTCTGCCAGCTCTCCACAGTCCCCAAGTTATGTTTTGAACAGCTGTCGAACTGCTAAATCAGGAGTTCAAGGGTTTACAGGTTGCTTCAATCATATCCTAAGCCACACGACAATTTTTCCATCCTGTATTCAAAATTGCTATGTGAGCATGTTTTTGGCTATACAGTGGGCCCTCCTTATCCATGGACTTGCCAGGACATTTAAATGTGGCAAACACTATAAATACACACAATGTGTATATGAGACAATTTGAAATAGATTTGTTCATATATGAATGTAGGAACTGAATCTAGAAGAATAAACCTGGTCACCTTAGATAGTTGCAGACAATCATTTGCAGGGAACATGAGAAGAATAAATGGAAAGCAAAATCTGTTAGACACTTGATAAATCATGCTTGTTATCTGTAGCTCTTTGTTATTGTAAGAGCCAAGTTATTTTAAGTCTCAAGTTTTAGCAACCAGCCAAGTATATTGACAACAGTGTCATTCACTGTAAATGGAAAGAACAGAACAGTACACATCTTAGCATTTCTTCTGAGGACCTATTTCACATGACTATTTCCTTTTCCCTGTTTTTGAAGCACTGCATTGTTAATTTTTAACAGAAATAAAACCCAGGTTCTATCAAATGGCACTACAAATAATAATCCTGAAAAAGTATTAGACATAATTATATGCAACAACCAACAATTTTAGATTGTCAAATGATGAGTGAAAAGGTGAAATTTTCCTAGTTAGATCTACACAGGTTGCCCAGATCTTATAACTAATAAGACCATCTCAGGTATTTCTGACCATTCTAACATTTAAAATAATAATAATAATCAGAAAATGGGGAGCCAAGGATCCAGTAGCATTAAAGAAGGATCAATAGACTTATTTCTAAAGCAAATGTCTAGATCAAGATACTTTTTTTTCTAAAGCAAAAATCCACAATATAGTCATGAAGAATGAGCAACAGCTGACAACAGGGCGCAGACCTGTTATCACCTAATAATCAAATTAATAGCAAACCCATGTCATTAATTTTAGATCAAATAGCACAATTCAAGCATAACTTAGAAAGGAATAGCTGGACATAATTAACTCACTTACAGAAAATGTAGAATCCATTATCAATGTTATGGAGAAGGTGAAATCAACAGTAAATGAAACCTTGGAACTGAGTGTAAAACAGTGGAAATGGATCGAACCTTGGCACAACATGCATTAGAAGCATAGTTAAATGGTGTGTGCATGGGGGAATTCAAAGATTAATTAAGGAAGAAAATCAGACATTCTAAGATTGCAGGAAACCCATCAAAAGGGTCAGCCAAAATCCATACTAAAAAGCAATGCCTGTGAAGTTATAATTCCTTTATTAACAGCATGAGACATACACAACTTCAGCCACTTTGAAGCTGTCCACACAGCGCAAAAGGCCCAGCTTCCCCCCAGCCTTGTGTTGTCTAGATCAGATAATGCAGGCCAAAATCCCTGGGGCTGGATTGGGCCTGATCCTGCCTATCCAAATGCAGATGCAGATACAGAAGATCTGGCTCGACCCTGGAGTAAAGCGCCTTTATTCCAGGGTAATTAACTGTTGGTTTTCTGCAGAATTTCTAGGAAACTCTGGGCAAAGCTGGGCTGTTCAGATGTCTCCCCATGCTTCTTATCTTGCCAGCCATGGATCTGACTAAGAAGACCTCCAGTCACCAAGTCTGATGCAGAAACAGGGTGCCTGGCCACATGGGTGCAGCCAGGTGCCTCATTTCTGTGTCCAATATGGTGACTGGGAGGCTTCTCAGTCAGATCCATGGCCAGTAAGATAAAGAGTGGTGCACTGGTCCTGGGTTCCAGGTTGTCATGGGGGCAGGTGTGTGAACACCTGTCCATCCTCGTGCCAGCCCAGGGACCACTCACCCATGCTTTCCTATCCCATTCTTGAAAAAGCGGTGGGAGAAGCCCGGGTTGTAGACAGGTTCCCCAAGTGGATATGGTAAATACGATAAGAGTTATCTTTATCTTTTAGATCCCACAACTCTTCCACTGGTTTCTCTGTGTGCAATAATCTCCTTTCACACTACACATTTATAGCATTTTGATTCCACTTTAACTACTGTGGATGCACCCTATGGAGTCCTGAGGTTTGTAGTTTAAGGAGAGGTATTTAGGAATCTCAGCTGGAGAGCTCAAGTGCATCATCAAACAATAAACCTCAGATTTCCATAGCATAAAATCATGGCAGATAAAGTGAAATTAGAGTGCTATAACTGTTTAGTGTGAAAAGGCAATTGCACTGCCAGAAGCACTTGTAAGAAAAAATCTATTTGGTATAAAACGCATCTGTACAGAACCCTTTTATTTTACTGTCTGTTCATTCATCTCATGAATCTTCTTTGTTTTTGAATTGACTAGCTTGGTTTAAGACCACCAACAAAACTCAATAAAACAAAACTTACTGAGTGAACAGATGTATTCATTTGTAAATGTTGCAAACGAGAACAAATTGGACTGGATAGACAAAATTCAAGGGATTCTCTTTCCTTTTTAAATTAGGGGGGGGGGGGGGACCAAAAACTATAGGTAGGATTTCAAATATTTTTAATTTTCTATGTTCCATGGAAATGTTTTTTTTTTACAGAAATCAGAAATCATTTGATTTCCATGACTTCCATTCTGAAGGCTCTGCACAGACCATCATCCAGTTTGTTGTGTATAAATATTGAGTTAGTCAGTGTTAGTCCCTGGAAAATTAGATTCATGGAAAGGAAGCTTGTGCTTAATAATAGTTTCTTTTAGGAGAAAATGACTTCTGAAATGTTTTTAAAGTGGCCTAATGGAATGCATAGAAGCTCACACCTTATAGCTAAAATACACACAGCAATTGATTAAAATGTGTATAAACAACAATAGGTTGTTTTAGCATGATATAACAGTGTATGTCCAGCAGTTGTGCAATCATACAGATAAGAAAAGTTACCCATTTTAAAATTTTAGCTCCCCGAACCTCTAAGTCAAGAATGCACTAGCCATGCAAGCAGAGGGATTCTGGTGGCCCAAAAAATAACCATTTGCTCAAAAATGTCTGGATGCATTGAGTCAGGTTGCTGCATGAAACCTTGAAACTGGTCAGGGCATGAATAAATACCAGGAATCTGACGTACCAATGCTCAAGGTCAGTCTGGAATACATTGCTGGCTGCAAAAAGTTACCAGACCTCATGTGTCTTGTTCTTCAGTGCAAGACATTATTTGGCAATAGAGACCATCTGCTTAAACAACATGGCAGTTAGGTGATAATTTTTCATATGTGCACCTATCAGGTGTTAGCTAATCTAAAATAGGTAATCCCTATTCAGGTTTTAGCTATTCCAAAGTAAACATATGATGAGGGGCATGCTATAGTCCTGCCTCCTCCCTTGTTACTCTTTTCATATGGAGAACATCAACATGAAGAAAAGAGTGTATACTATGTATAAAGACTCTGCAGGTAAAGTAAGATACCTGAAAAAGTAGGGTTTACAGGAGAGTTGAGGATCCGCATCACTAGAAGAAGCTCTCCTATTCAGATCATCATTTTTCCCACAGCAACAGTGCCAATAGAGTGGATGCTATCAGGGCATTCCACTCTTTACATGTTTATTCAAACTGGACTAGGCAATGCCTGAACAGGACTATAATTTCATGAACAAAATAGATACATTGGATCAGACTGTCAGTTCAAGTTGTCTCACATAAACATGCAAAAAGGGCAAACTGACCTGGAATCTCTTTGAATACAAGTAAATTGACCAAGAATGATTCTAGATTGAATGGCTCATAGTACTACCAGTCAAAAGGGCTTAAATTGCTTTTCCATCTTTCTGTCTTTGATTGATGCTGCCTCCCTGGAAGAAATATGACAAAACAAGTGGTGGGAAGACACAGGACAGATAGAAACTGAATATTAGTCCATCTGGACACTGTAAAAATTAATCAACAAGTCAGGGCAAATCTAAAATAAAAGCCTTATTTATCTAGAAGCTCTCCTATTTTTTCCTTAAGAGCATTAGCATTGCTGTTGTACACAAAGAAATGATTTAGATAAATGATGTTTACAGCTCTTTCTTTGTATATGATATCTGGAAAGGAAGCTGAACCAAGATGATGTTGGGAACATGGCCGGAACCTGTAAAACTTCAGCCAGAAACCTGTTGGGGTGTTGCATCTTTGTAAGTGGGTTTATGTCTGTGGGAATAAGAATTGCACAGTTGTGCATTATCTGTATCCAGCAGAGTGTTGCTGTCACATTACTATGTAGCAAAGCCATCAAAGAGAAAAATGTGTATTGGTGTTTGATGCCCCATGGGACCAAGGGACATTGGGACTTATTCTTATTGGTCCTGATGCACATCACATCAGTTCTGATTTACGTAGGGTACTCTTGCCAGTGTCATGTCCATAATTTAGTAACTGAATCTCTAGCACATGGAAAAGGCGATATAGGATTCTGTCTCTTTTTATTTTGAATTACATGGGGAAATTTAATAGCTATAGTCTTCAAAAAGAACTTTTCTAAGATCTGACCAAGTTGGATTTCTCCTGATGCTCTACCTCAGTTTAATTTACTGCAAAGAAATATGTGCACTAATCCCTCCATACTTTCAGGGGTTAGAGGCACAGGACCCCCATGAATGTGGAAAAACAGAAACACCATGTTTTTACCTGAGGAAACACCTTTCTAGGAATCTCCAGGTCCTCCAGTGCCAATGTCTGGCAATGTCTGCCAGACATTGACCATAGAATTGCACTGGAGAAGCTACAAATGCCTAGTGGGGTGTTCTCTCTGGGAATCTCTAGATCCTTCAGTGAGACTTTTGGTTAAAGTTGGACACAGAGTTGTGCTGGAGGACCTAGATATTCTTAGAGAGAACATATAAATAAAATCTGTGAATAATCAAATCCATAAGATTCAAAACTGCAAATGTGGAGGGATGAGTGTAAGTGCTTATTAATGACCAGAGAAAACTAGAACTGAGAGGAAGCAACTGGAGCACAAAAACATTTAAAAAGCAGCCACATTTCTCTTTCTCTGGCCTTGAGCCACTGCTGTGTCAGATTCCTGGTATTTATTCTTGGTCTAACCAATCTCAAGACATCATGCAGCATAATTCTATATACTCAGAAGTAAGCCCTATTAGGTTCAATAGGACTTTCTTATAAGTATGTATACAATTACAGCCTATACTTGGATCCTGTTGATGCACTACAGTAGTGTCATTGCCTCTCACTCTAGTGTAGTACACTTTCTTCCCACTGTATAGGGAGGAGGGAGAGATTGCAGCAGTGGCAATAATAGCATAGTCCTCTCTCCATTTCAACTACCATCTCCATGGTCTCAGAGGAAAAGGAAAAGAAAAAAGGCAGGTACAGCTCCATCATTGTCTTGTCTTGAAAACCAATCAGAGGCAGAATACTAAGCAAAGTCAGTTAAAGGAGTTTATCATTTGGCATTTTAAATTGGCTCCAGCCTCCTGAGCTGCAGCTGGGACAGGGGAATGGAGGCGGGAATTATCACACACTAAATTGCCACCAAATTGATGGCTGACACCAGCCCGGGTCCAAGCTGCACTCTGCCAGCACTTTATACTGTATAAGTCGGAAAGTTTTGAAACGTCTAAAAAGCACTGATGGAGTGCATCTTGGACATGGCTGGGACCCAGACTGATGGCAGCCAGCGATTTGGTGGTGATTTAGTGTGAGATAATTCTTGCATCCATCCCGTGTTCTGGCTGCAGCCTGGGATGCTGGAGCTGATTTAAAATGCCAAGCGATAAGCTCATAAGGTGAGACAGTAGCAGAACCAGTTCTATACAAAAGCTTATCAGCCAGTTATAGTTCTCAGAGGACAGGCAGTACAAGTCAGTAGGATACAGCAAAAAAGCCAAGGCATCAGTCCAAGGGAGTGTGAGATAGTGTGGTCAATTTACATTGCAAAGTCCAAGGTTCTTCAGAAACATGAGCCAGGAAGGAAGAGAAGAGAGTGTTACTTCCTCCTAAAAGCTCAGTTATCAGCAACAACCTTTGCAGGGAGTTGCTGGATTATTTATCACCTGGCAGCCTCTTGCCCTCATCACCTGATTAATGAGCATTTCCTATATAAATGCTCTGAGCATCTCAAATCCTCCCTCTCTCATCTGTGTTCAATTATGGTAAGTATTTCTGAATCCATGTCTCTGTGTTGTGGCTGCTGGGGAGTGTCACTGTCTGTGTCAAACCCCCCCCCCCCCCCCCCCGTCCTTATATTTCCCTATCTGTATCACAGCCTGCACAAGACATGTCCCCTTGTCCTTCCGATTCACTGTGTGTGTCAGAGTCTGAACCTGGGTCCTGGGAGCAAGGCATGACAAGCATACCTTTGTCCAGAAACATATGAAGGGCCCTCCCTCCATCCCAACTGCCACTTCCGTGACTTCAGAGGGATAGAAGAAGAAACAGGCACAGCTCCACCATACCTAGGCCCAGAAACAAGCCTTCCCTCCATCCCAACTGCCATTGATCTGGCCTTGGAGGGAGAGAAAAGCAGTCAGCATCTGTTGGACTCAATCCCCTCCTCCGCTGCCATTCCCTTCTCCTTAGACTGCAAGCTTGAAGGCAGGGAACTGTGAAATTATCAGCCTGGAAACTGCTCTGAGAGTCTTTCTGTACTAAAGAGTGGAATATAAATACTCTGAATAAAAATTAAATTAAAAAATTGCATGGCTGCCATAGGAGAAGGCTGCTTCTGCCTCTCAGGAGCCTATTTTCAAGTGCCTCGCTATTGGGAGTGGGAAAGTCCTCAGCATTCTCAGTATTAGAGGCAATCCAGAAGGAGTAGCCTTTAGCTCCAGTGACACCCCAACCCCAAAGTCAGGCATTGGAAATATGGCACTCAAAGCCAACTAGAGTACTACCACCTCCAATGATCTGCTACCACTTGCCAATTTTCTCAATCATTCTCCAGCTAGGCCTGAGAAGGGCTTATGGTGCTGCTTGCATATAATCCCAGAAGGCTTCCCACCTGTTTAAATCCTTGACATTTTCTGATCTAGCCTTGAAAACCTTGCCTATGAAGAGCCTTTTATAGCAATTTGATTTCAACAGATGAACAAAATGTATACTTTATCTGTAAAAAGTTATATTATAGAACTGGAAAATTAAGGAAGACAGAAGGTTGCCAGTGCATAAGACACTTCTCCTCCACACTTCATGAAGGTAAAGATACTATATAGTTGGCACTTAAATAGAGGTTATATCACTGAGTATTCCTGATTTCCTTCCAAACTCACATAGGTGTACAATTTGTGCTTGGTACACTTTAGTTTAATGACTGTCTATCTTCCATTTTGAGTGCGGTTGAATTTTTTTGTTATTCTTTACAGGATGCTGTGCCCTTTTCATTGTGTTCATGAACACAAACTATGAAATAAACCATTGTTCTGTGTTATTTTTAAAAAAAGTAGTTTGATGTCTAAAATAATCAAAATACACATGAGATACAGTTTCTCAGTCTTCTTGGTATGTCAGGAGAAGACATTATTCCAGAAATTGCTGCTATTATATTCCACAGGGCTATTTGAATTTTATTTGACAGTTAAATAAGGTTAGTCTCTAGTCTCCACCACATCACCCCCACTTTGTCATTTGTTGTGCTACAGTTTGTTAATTTCATGTTCTCTGGAACAATTGGTTACAAATAACTAGAGACGTGTGAAAAAGCTAACAATAGGGGAAAACAGACTGGCAAGATTGAAGCTGCTCCTTCCGAAGACGGTTTGGGACTGCGTCAAACTCACACTGCAGCCCCTGATATGCCTTCAACCTGGCTGAAAAAGGAGTAGAAAAGATCCACTCCTTTTTCAGCTGGGGAAAAACTGGCTTTGCCAGCCCTGCCACGGACCCATGGCTGCTACATGATGCTCCAACAGCATGCAGAGTGTAAATGCTGTGCTGCTGTAGCATCATGAAGCCACCCACATCTGGTTTCCCAATGTCATCGCAGTGTGTGGCATCTAAAAGGGGCTCAACGTCACACTACGTTGTTTAACTTGATGATGGATAACTTCACTCCTTTTGTGATATACTGTAAGAGTAATTTTAAAAAGTTACTTTTACAGCTGTGAGATGTCTCTTTACTAAAGCATGGAATAGTGATACTGTATAATGTCATTCAGATGCTATTTTATATTCCTGCATCTTGCTCTGTTGTGGGTTTTGAGGCAACAGTGCAACAATGGGGTGTGCTTTGTCTCACTTGCCAGAAACTTGTGACATTCAAAATTATTTCCCTAAAAAGTAACTTAGGCGCAGTACAGACCGCCCAAAAGTGGTGGCCTGCCAGTGCCTGTTTTTCCTCCGGAGGGAAGCCGCAGCCGCCAAACCGCATGGCTTCCCTCCGGCAGAAAACGAACCTGAGAAAAGCGGGTTCTTTTTAAGCCTCAGGGGTGGCGTAACAAGTGTGCCACTGGTGCACTCATTATGTAAGAGCTGCGCGGCAATGTGCGGATGCCACATGGCACTTATGTAACAATGGTGTCACCGTATACACAGCGTGCCGCCATTGTTTTGCTGTACGTATGTACTAGGGTTAAGGACCGTGCAGTTGCCACGCGGTCCCTAAGCCTAGTATCAGCCCTGGTTCACCGCTTATTGGCAGTATGTACTGGCCTTACGCTTCTGCCACACTGCAGAATGAATGCAGCTTGAAACCATGTTATCTGTCATAGCTCCAACCTATGGAATCCTAGAGTTTCAGTCTGTTGTGGCCACCAGAACTCTCTGACAGAGAAGGTTAATAGTTCACACAATTACCAGAATTCCATAGCACTGAGCCATGGCAATTAAAGCAGTGTAAAACTGCACTGATTCTGCAGTGTAGATGCAGTCTAAGAATAACAACTGAAAAATAAAGAAGCAAATATGTACTTTTAAAAAATACACACTTATCTTAAATAAATATTTGGAGACATGTAATGAACTGTAGCTAATTGATTTTCAAAAGTACCTTTCCAAAGTGTGTTAATTTCATATAGGAACATGGGGGGGGAGTATATAAACTGGGGGTGAACCCTTTGTTCATATCTAGAGTAAACAATGTTTTGTTTCTTTTCTTTTTAAAAAGCAAAGTGAATGGAGATTAATTGGCTTAATATACTGCAGTTGTCAAGAAGTAGAAGAATCCAGTACCTAAAAAGCAGTCAAATGTAAACGACTAAAAATGAGGTGGGGCTTGAGCTCATATCTTATGTTTCAACTCCAGATCTCTAGCTGCTTGAGTAAAATAGAACTCAAATCCCTTCTGTTGCTGTGCTTTGCCTGAGTGCATTTGCTTTTACAGTCAGCCTTTCTGGAGAGTCCTTTTCTGCTGGAGAGTGAGCATAGCTGCTCAATGGTGTCAAAGGGGTCTTCACAGGCTGCTGCCTCCTGGATGAAGGAACAGGTGTAGTCACCCCCACTCAGCAAAGAAAGACATCTTGTTTAAACAGGCGCCATAGTCAAGACAGAGATGCATTACTAGTTAAACAGTGTCCTTATTAGAGGAGGAACATCTGGCAGTTCTGCAAGACATAGCTCATTCCAATCCATTTTATCCAATTGCAAAACTATAAGCATATTGCACTAGGGAACCCAAAAGGACCACATGCAAGGATTCTACCATTCAGCAGTACTCCAACTGCCTCACAGTTGGAGGTTGTTCTAGTCAGCTACTGCTATCCTTTTAGACCAAATTGTCTAATCCTCTTGGAGTAAATAAGCTTGCTTGCAGTCTTTCTCTACAACCACTCCCCTTCTAGTGGTTGGGGCCTCTACAAGAGCTTTCAGGATTGCTTTCCATCTTTTCTTTTCTTTTCCCCCTCAACTGATGGAATTCTGATGTGAGCTACAAGCAGTTTGTTGCAGGATCAGCATTTCTATTCTTTGTTTATCACCTCAAGGAGAAGAAAATAAACTCCCAAGTTTTAAAGAGCTGGTTAGACCAGGTCTCAAAGAGCTGGTTCAGTGCTTTCCTGCAAGCTTTCCTCCTGTTCTAAAGAATAAGGTCTGCCAGTTGGTATGAAATTTATAAATGCCTTCCAGTATACTAGTAGCCTGTGCCCAGCAGGAAATCTGTTTTAAAAGGAATCAGTTACAGGGTCTAATCGGGTTTCACAGTCAGATAGGTATGCAAGGGGAAAAGATGAAAGATAGCATAAAGAGTTCATACACTCAGCTGCTTTTAAAACCTCTGTCGAGTGTAACCTTGCAAAAGATGGAATTCCTAGTAGCATATATTACAAACCAAATGCTGTATATACAACTGTTGCTGTTGTTATGTGCCTTCAAGTGAACTTATGCTAGGTCTATTTTAGGGTTTCCTTGGCTGGCTTTGTTCAGAGAAGGTTTGTCACTGCCTTCCTCAAACGCTTAGAAAATGTGACTTGCCCAAGATCTTGTCTGGTGGGTTTCCATGGCTGAGCAGGAATTCAAAGCCTGGTCCAACACTGAAGCCCACTTCAGTTACATACACTGTAAATACGCTGACTCTGGATTTACACTACATAGATTGTTGTTGTTGTTGTGTGCCTTCAAGTAATTTCTGACTTATGGTGACCCTGAGATGACCCATGGGATTTTCTGATTACCCACAGAGTTTCCATGGCCAAGCAGATTTCAGACCCTTGTCAGCCAGTGACCTAGTACAACACTCAAAGCATTACACCACACTGGCTCTCCAATACATACATACAGCATAAAAATAAGTGAGATATACTCCAAAATATTGCAGTGTGTAATGCTGCTGTTCAAGATTTTTCCAGACAGCCTTACTGATCCCATCTCCCTGCCTCCTTTTCTGCTTCCTCCAAACTGTCAATCAGCACTCTGTTCTCTAAGATGTTTTCTGACATTATCCCACCTTAAGGTTTCTTTTCTTAATATTTTTCTCTTTCTGAAAATCTCAAGGTTTCAAGCCTCATGCTCTCCTCCTTTTGCGAATACCTGGGACTGGCAATATAACACTCTGTAACAGTGCTTCTCAGGTTATATGCTGTGGGAAACCAGCAATTATTTTTGTCCAAAGTGCCAAGGACACATTCGTGTTCCTTTGGCTACATTCCACCACCACTCTAGAAACTCACAGGAGACTGGCAACCAATGTCATGGGGAATGACACTGGTCCAGGTACCACCACTTCGAGTAGCATTGCTGTATAGCACTGTTTGCTGTGGCAAAGAATGATGATATCATGTGGTACCCAGCAGAATGTTACATTTAAGAACACAAGAGGAACACTACTAGATTAGACTGCATTAGTCACACTTAACCATCATGACCAGTACTGCTGGAAAGTTAGTCACCTTTATAATCATCTTTTAAAACTAAGTTGGTGGCCATCATTACATTTTGTGTTGCTCAGTTAAACATGTTAAGAATTCTGTAAAGTAGCTCTTCCTGAATTCCCCAGCATTCAGCTTCAGGGAATGTCTCTGTGTAACAATATTATGAAAAAGGGAGGAAAACTCCATATCAACTTTTTTTGCACATCCACAAATACTATAATGTCTGTTATAAGTTATAAATTCACTGGCTCAGCCTTCCCCCACCCCCCAAATGCAATAGTAGCCACCATGACTCTCTGGGGGTTCTGCAGGATTCATTTTGAGCCCTATCTGAAGATTCTTGGTATTATTTCCTGGTGGACTTCTCACAGAGACTAACCAGGTCCAATCCTGTGAGGGAGAAAAGTACACGAGTCACAAGCTATAGAGCTCAGGTACATTTGTGATGCGTACTACCCCTTCCATGTGCAAAGACACATTGCAGTTTCCTGCACACATCCCTAAGGAGAGACATCCCATACACCAGACCCCCTTTCTTGTGATTTATTGTGCTTCCCCACATCTTAACATGTGTTTCTTGTTGCATAGCTAGTGAGTGCCAGCCCTGATGGAGAGAATCCTAGATGGGCAAGAAACTTTGCAGTTTGGGACTAAACTCTGTGTGAGATATACACATAGGATTTTTGCACAGAAAATTATATTGTTATGATGAAAACAAATTACTTGCACAGGAAACAGCATTATTTTTGGTACACATTTTTTTTTTTAACATGGAAAATGCTGTTTCATATGCAGGAAACTGTTTTCTGCACAGAAAAAAAATGTTGCTTTCTGGGTTGGGGGAGACACACACATTCTTTTTTCTTTTCTTTTATTTTTTTGCACAGAATAAATTCCATTCTGAATATTTCACAAAAAACTATGCAAGTTTCTTATACCAAGAACAGCAAAATTGTTCATTCTTTCTGCAAGAAAAAAACATTGATGAAGATTTACTCAACTACACAAAAACAAGAACTGTAAAACATTAAGAATCTATGCCTGCAATTTTTTTAAAAAAAATGTAAGCCATGTAAATACATTTGGCAATTTTTCAAAGTTCTGTTTGTCATAGTATTTTTTAGAATTTAATTGACTGTATTCTAGCTCAGCCAAATGCAATGATGAAATGATAAATTTCCATTGGCAGGAATTCTTAGGTATAAATGACTCAAAGGAATTCTGCCATTGTTCAAGATTTACCATTAAGTGGCTCTTTCTCTGACTACCTGCAAGAGCACTTGAATACTGTGTTCTGGTTTTTCTTAGAATAATTTGACATATGGCTCTAGGTGATAAAATAATGGGCTGGCCTAACTTCTTATCTGTTTCTCCTGCTTTGAGATGACTTTTACATTCTTCCTTTTTTGCTCACTTCCTGATGGTAGCATCTTCTGAATAAATGAGCACATATTATAAGTGCCAATATATTCATCTGAACTGAAAGTTATTACTGAGGCTGGATGATTCGAGGCGGGAAAAACTTGCAACTGAGCAAGCATTCACATAAAAGAAAAACTTGAAATAGTTAGGTATTAGAACAGAATATAACTAACATTATGGTGAATATTGCCCAGGAATGCATGGCACTGAGGAGTGAAAAATTTTTTTTACAAAAGTTTGGAAAGGTTTGGGTTTAACATGTAATTAGCTTTGAAGTTCTGAACTGGAAGCCATTTATTCTTCAAAGTCTTCTGTACTGTGAGAATATTCTCTAATGAAAAATGGTTTTTGAATAGCTGCTTTTCATGTAGTAAACAAAATAATTGTTGATTATTACAGAATAGGGAAGAATTTAAAACATTGTACAGACTTAATGGGTTTATACTCCTAGAAATGTATATTTATTTTTAGTTGTTTGCGAAAGCATGATGAATTGATGTTGGGATCTGGTAGTAAAACTAATCTGCCATATCATTATAATAATAATAATCAGAGTCATTATCAAGACATTCCTGCTCACAATTTGGAGACTATTCTGTAGTTTTGGAAGAAAAAGAGAAGTAAAAAATAATGTCATGAAAGACACATAATCACAAATCACAAGGACATGCTTTACCGCTTTTGCTAACATCTTCCCAGTAAGGATTTCTGCTGTAGATATCAAATACAATAAAATAAAAATAAACTTTGTTCTTTTTGAGGTGCTTTCACAGCTATGCGATAGACTAAGGATATTTTTCAAATAGAAGAATCTTGACTTGAACAAAGCCATCTATCAATAATCAAAATCAAAAATTTTCCTTGGCTGCCAAAGGGATAACGGCAATTAGAAACCAGTGACCATGCATGCACAGACGCAGACAAAAACTAAGCCCACCTATTCCACTGCTGTTGCCACTGTTTGACTGTACTCATCCCAAATCACTTAAAGACAGATGATCTCTGAAGTCTCTACTGTTATCTCACTGTGGCTCTGACAACAATTGTCCAGATAGGAGCTAGGGCACGAATCTAAAGAGTATCAAGTTCTATAACTGCAGATAAAGTGCATAATGGTGCAGAGTCAAAATGATTATATTCAAAGGAAACAGGCAAGGTCTGTGACCAAAGTATTCCACCATATAAATGTGGAAAGCGACAGAGGTGCAACTGAAGATGCATGTGTTTGCATGAGTAAAAACAAAGCACTACACCTCCTCAAGGCACTAGACTATCTTTTATCTGCTCAACACATTATGATATTCCTTTTTACCTAGGCTTCAGGGTTTCCAGTGTCATCCCCCACCCCCAACTTCTCTTATGTTTGTCTCTATCCTCTGAGGAGGAAACTTGGTTTTGTCCCAAGAGCAAGTAATAGATATGGCTCCTTGTCTTTTTAGTCTGGTTTGTTAGTTAGTTAAAATTAGATTAATCTTACCTTCCCAACTATTTATTTCTCTTACTAAACATTAGCTTTCTGGCTTAAACAACAAAGCAGATTCAATGTGATTATATCCCAAAGAAATAGGCAAGGTCTCTGACTAAACTGTTGTTCGAAAGTTCTGGATTCACATACATAAAACACTGTAAAACTCACACTCTGCTATCAATAAAGAGGACAACCCAGCCTATAAAGTACTAAAATAAAAGCAGCAAAACTCAATGGCAACTTGAAAGAAGGCATAAGCTGGGCTTGGGAGGGCAGAGCAGAATAATACCTCTCTTAGTGATCTAGATATATTGGTAAATAAAAAACACATGTGCATTAGTCTGATAAAAAAAAGCTAAATTATGTGCAATCTCAGTATAAAATCACTGTCCTTGCTTGCATATATACTGAGCTCTATTTTTTTTTTAGCTGTTTGCTGAAACTATGTGTAGAGTCTCATTTTCTACTTTATTATTGTCTTCCTCTTAATGTCAATGTTTGGGCTTCCTGAAAGCTCACAAAATGAGAAAAGAGCATCAAGTTCATGTTTGTTCAAAAGACAGTATGGTTGCTGGCAATGAAGAGGCCTCTTGAAGTGATGATGCTGGTTCATGAGAGTGCATAGCAAATGTATCAGTGTGAGCTATAATAATAATAACTTTATTACGGCCATTTGGCCAGCACAATTACAAAATTCCAGTTTAAAACACAACAGATTAAAGAATATAAACAAATTACAGTCTATAAAAAGTAAGGTTAAAAAGCAGTGATAGGACAACATGATCAGGCAAACACACAGCAATGAGTAGGCTGCCATCATCTCGCAAACAACTCTATCATATAATAATAATAATAATAATAATAATAATAATAATAATAATAATAATAATAATAATTTTATTTATATGCCACCCTTCCTACGATCAGGGCGGCTTACATCAGGTTAAAACACAGATAACAACAGATTAAAATACACAACAATAAAATCAAGCAAACAAGCAAAAAAGCCCCATAGCCCAACCTCTTGGCCACGGAAGAGGAGGGAGGCCCACAGGATTTTTATTCGGGGAATGCCTGTTGGAATAGGAAGGTTTTAAGGTCCTTCCTGAATTGGGCCAGGGTAGTAGACGAGCGGAGCTCTGTGGGCAGCGCGTTCCAAAGGGCTGGGGCAGCTATGGAGAATGTCCTCTGTGAGGTAAAAGAGGACCACATTCATGACATATTGGTTCAAAATTCACAAACATATCCCCTATCCAAGCAAGAGTTAAACTACAAAGTGCCATTAATCAGATGCAATTGGTTACTAATTTACAAATTTTACCGTTAAATCAAGCCCTCTGTACAGATTTTGAGATTATATTATAACATATTATATCTGTTTAACAAACTGTTTACGATTTGCAATGGCAGCTGCAAAGAATTGTGAAACTGCTTGCGTTATATCTTCCTTCTGATCTGCAAGTAGAAAATTTGTATAAAATTTCTCTTGTCTGCCTGGAAACTGCAGCACAATTGGTGTTATATATAAAGCACGTATTTCTGTATACAAAGAACAGCCAAAGAGTACATGATTAATATTTTCGATTTCCTCCAAGCCACAAGGACAGTATCTGTGTTCGTAAGGGATCTTTTTAAATCTGCCCTCCAGGACTGCTGAGGGTAAGATGTTAAACCTTGCTGACATGAAAGCTCTTCTAAATTTCGGGACATTCAAATTCTCAAAATATTTCGCACATTTGCCAGGTCTACTGGATTCCCTAACAGGATGTAAAGTTAGTTGGCTTATATGAGTCTGGAAATCAATATCCTTGATGCGTTGAGAAATCACAGATTTTGCTTTATCATAGCCTAGTACAGTTATTTCAGATAGTGAGAGTCCAAGAGATGAGAGTTTCAAGGTCAGTGTCTCCTTCCAGGGAGACAAAAAGGAGTCTGTTAGAATTAATGGCACTAAACCGATCGGAACAAAAAACATTTTGGGCCATAAATTTAATTTGCGTATCCATACACGCGCCTCAATAGATAGCATCCCTGTTTCTAGACGAAGAATAGAATTTGAAACACAATTTGGGACACCTAAAATTGTCCTTAAAAATTTGGTTTGAACTACCTCAAAGGTTGTAAAGCTACTGAAAGTACAAATCTCAGAACCATATAATAATTGTGCTAATATCTTAATAACAAAGACTTGGAGAGCTGCTGGAATATATTGGCCTCCCTTATTATAATAGAAAGAACATAAAGCTTTAATACTTCTTTGTGTGTTCATTACAGCATTTTTCTGATGTAATTTGGTAGATCCCTTGTCATGAAATGTGATTCCCAGATATTTATAAGTGGACACCTGTTCTATGGGATGATCATCTAGGGTCCACGGTGTGAGCTATAGACTCTTACAGCTTCTGTTTAAGAAACAAGCTGGCAAAGTTGTTCTAGTATGTCTTTAACCACAAGAAAAATGAAGATATTAGAGATAGTCAATACAAAATATCCATAAGGCTTCTTTGTGGGCTTATAGAAGCATCTGGGACAAAGAGTAATGGATCCAATGGGACTTTGGCAGGGCCAGCCCTACTATTTGGTAGAATGGGGTCACTGCCAGCAGATGTTGTCCCGAATAAACTGTTTCCCTCATCTGGAGGATAGAGCTTGCTAAAATTGATTTCACCCAAAAAGAATTTGAACCCCCAACTCTCACCCAGAGGTGACCAATGAAAACTGAAAATTCAGGATGGAGCCCTGAGAGCTGGCAGTCCTATGTCCTGGTGGAAGAACAACAGACAGGACCAGTACAGCCTCCTTTGGAAGTAAGTTCCTGGAAGGCTTTCTCTCATCCTCACCAAATATACCTACAAGAGTGTCAGGATCAAGAGAAGAATCTTCTTCATAGGTCTCAAAGCTCAGGCAGGCTTTTGTAGATTTTTCAGATAGCTTTGACCCAAATTGTATCTATGGCGGGATACAGACCGCCCAAAACAGGCGGTCTCCTGCTGCCCTGGTTTGCTCCGCAGGGAAGCCGCAGCCTTCAGACCGTGGAGCTTCCTCGCGGAGCAAAAAGAACCCTTAAAAAGTGGGGTTTTCTTGCGGCGCCATTCGGACACCGCAATGCGCCAATGGCACACTTGCAGTGTCACAATGGCGCCAGGACGTGCGGACGCTAAGCGTCAGTCACATCAAAATGGCAGCACCCTTGTGTACTGGACACCCCCCATTTTGACGTACGGAGTACATACTAGGGTTGTGGGGCGTATATAAGCAATGCCCCGAGGTAACCCTAGTATGTATGCAGGCCGGCACTTTCACCGGTCTGTATCCCGCCTATATGTCTGCTTGGTGTATTTTTTCCCTGAGCCCAGACGTGAAACTTTTGCTCCTGTAATATCACTGGGGGAGACAGCCAGTGTGGTGTAGTGGTTTAAGTTTTGGATTACGACTCTGGAGACCAGGGTTTGAATGCACAATAATAACAATTATTATTGGGGATATAGTTGAATCAGAAAGCCTCTTCTCAAATCCCCCTCACAGGCCACAGCATTCAACTCCACTGCCCTTTCCTTTCCAAAATACCTGACCAAGGTGGTAGAAGCAATAATAAAATCCACCTAAAAACCATTCTAACTCTTTTTTTCTATTAGGAGGTCTCCTCTGGATCATGTTCCTCTGCCCAGAAAATCTTCATCTGAACTTCACGGATATTTGAGCCTTTAATCATAAATATAAAATTGCACAATTGGGTAGATATTTTGTCAGGGAATTACTTTTCTTCTCTTTGCAAAAGCAGTTTCTCTAGAAAACATTTCTAAAACACTGTCAAGTTTATTAAAATCTATAATATAAACTGGATTGAATCCTGCATGTTGTGTAAAACAATAAAAATAAAACTGATATGAATTGGTCATTTTATAAAAAAAAATTAAAAAATCTTTTATCCAATGAAAAAGAACAACAATGCCAAACAAAACAGACAGAACAAAATAATTCACAATGAAACCTATACTAACCAAATAGAACATTAAATACATGAAAAAAATTAAACCTACTAAAAGCATATTGTTCTATACATCATTACTACTCCCTCAAACTTAAACAAACATATCTTTTTCACCAAATGATTTCTAAACTCCAAAATCTCTATAAATGTCATCTGAATTTCAGTGAAATTAAATTTACATCCATTTACAAACAAAATATAATAACCATACACGGTCATCAAACAGTAAAAAGGCTCTTTCACTTACAAGTGTGGTGGCAAAATCTGTTGGACCATTACCAATTGTATGAGGATGTATTTCACAACAATTTGGAACCTCTGTCATTCAAAAATTTGACACAAGACAAATATAAACAACTCTTGGAAGGAATCCTATTTCAGAGGATGGAAATTTCTCATGAAGGAATCAGGAAGTACATATTGTAAAACCCAAAGTGCCAGCGAAGCTGCTGTGCAGAATGTTTTAAAACTGTGTTTTCTCTAACTCTTGACAGGCTAAACAGAAGCTAATGCTATGTCAAAAGGATCGTACCATTTATAGAAAACAAAACAGGAAGGCACCATGCATTTTAGGCAATATAGATGGACAGATAGTTAAAAAGTCAGCAGTGACCCTTTAAAACTAATTGCAGAAATGTGCAGTTGGAAATGTTGTTAAATTTCAATATCCTGCTTGAATGTTTCTAAATGGTGTGCATATATGGTTAGGAAGTACATTTTATTTAATAGCCCATTTGGCAGCTAAGTACAGAAGGAAGGGACTTTTAAACTGGAAAAGAAATAAATGCACGGGGAAGGTGCTATGAATAAAACTATGGTCTTTCATACATTCAAGCACAAGAAATAACCTTGTGTTTTTAGATGTATGGCCTTTGTCTCATTAGGTGTACCTTTAACTGTGATAAACATCCACTTAAATGAATATCATTTCCGTACAATTATGGCAGGATCATACATAATACACTAAGTTCCCCTGGCAGCATATGTGTTAGTCATGAATATTTCATGAGCCATTTTATTCCCAGAGTCAGCTTTAAACAGTGCTCAATCCAATGGCTTTGGTATGTAGGAAATAAAGGTCTTGTCTATAAAAAGATCCCACGGCAATTATGGTAGCTCTGCACTTTATCAAGGAGTTTAACACAATGACCTGCTTGTAATATTAGCCCAGCACCAGTATTAATTTTCCTCTTAATATATATGTAATCACTCCTGTTATTTATCAGTGGATTTTGAATTGGTGTTGGTGGGGAAACAAGGCATGCTTTTTCTTAGACTCTTTTTGCTTGAATGTAAAATCTCTCGATTGATACTGAGCAATGTAAGACAATTGTCTCTAAGAAAAAAAAACACTTGTAGTTATATAACAAGGGAGCACAAATCCACGCATGATTCCATACCAAGGAACTCAAGGGATACACTGCAAAAATATACATCATGGGCCATGGAGCACGATTTAAGCAAACCAACAGCTGCTATTGCAATCTGATTACTTTTCCTGCTGTGTGCAATGGAAGGAAATAAAATGGTATTAAGAATAATTTTTTAAAAAGGTTACAGCCAGCCACAGAGAAATCCAATACAGGCCCCCACCATCTCAATAAGACCAGTGAGAACATACTGGCATACAAGCTTCTTCATATTCACCCAGGCAAATGTGAGCTGCAAGTAAATACTATGTCAAATAGGATGAATTAATTCCTATTGACAAGTAACACCCCCCTCCATACCAAATATATATAAAATACCCATAACCCCCACAAAAACCTATCCCACAACTATGCATTAGTTGCCGCACATGGTGATCACGTCTGCATCTGCTCCACAGTGAGCTTATGCCAGGAGACCACAGTCAGTGATTGTATGCATGAGCAGAGAAGTGAAATGGAAGTCTGTGCCAGCATCACACCTGCAATATTTCTGCCAGACATCATGTTTAAAGTGGCTGAAAATCCATATAAAATTAATGGGAAAGATCACATATTACTTAGAAACACAGGTCAGAGGAAATGTAAAACTACATTTCTAGCAAAACACACACAGATATAAAATCTCTTGAAAGCAACATTGAAATGCTTTTATTTCAGTATAAAAAGAACAGGAAATAAAAGTGAGGGGATTTCTTCCTCATGCAAAAAGTAGCTTTACGGGGGTATTTGTCCTTAGAACTGTATTAGTGTAGCAAAGGGTTAAGTTCCCCCATATGGTGTGAACTACATAATTATTAAGTCCTTAGCTTCAAACCAATTCTATTTGCATTTTTTAAAAAAAAATCTTTGTTGAATGTAAAAAAAAGTGCTAATGTCTTTGTCTTTTTTGACCATAGAACAGTTTTGCACATGATTTGTAGGCAATATATTTATAATCTGACATCTTAAACATTGATACTTGGAAATGCTTCTGATTTCCATGTTTGGTTTCCCTTTGAAGCGTTAGGACCAAGACACCCTTTCTTACTGTGAATGAAATTATTGTTACAAGCCACAACTTTACTGACATGTTCTACCAGATTTGAATTCATTTTTCAAACTACCAATCCTGGGAAAGTGGAAGAATTAGACTCTGAAGAAAAAACCCTGTTTTATACAGATACTACTTGTAGTCGGATAAAATGTTTGATGCTCTGTGTGTGTATGTGTGTGTGTGTTTAAAAAAAACACACCCAGATTTTTTATTCAAGCCATTCCCTAGAAGAAAGCGTGTGTTCTTCTTGATGTGCTAAATTAATATTTATGTTGCTAAAATATTTCAGAAGCTTCTGAAAAAAATATTAATATAAAAAGATTATAATTATCTTTTTTTAAAAAAAATGTGGCAGCAATTGAAATGTAAATCTGTGAGCGCTGGGAGAAATACTTGTTTGCATTGTGCCTGGGGCACCCTGCCTGACTGCCACAGCTGCAATTGATCATTTCAAATCAAAGGGAGTTGGAGATGTCTCTGCTGGCTCAACTACAGGGTTGGAGGGATGCAGGAAGGGGGAGAAGAGCGGAGAAAGATGCTCTGTTTGGCATGACTGTTATCAAAAAAAAAGAAGAGGGGGGACTGGAACGTGTTTCAAATCTTTTCCTCTGTTGAATTTGCAGCCCTTCAAAGCATTGCCATAATAAATAAAGTTTTCAAAACACATAGACTCTAAAAGGCACATTGAAAATTCCCGAAACATTTTCTCCTCTACCCTTCCAGTGGCTAGAAAACAACCATGCAAGATAAATGTGAACAAAGGGGGATATATGTGTGTGTGTGTGTATATATATATATCACACACACACATACACGGGACATTCTTTATACTCTTTTGTGGGGTCCTTCAGACTGGAAAAACACATGCATCCATTATTTTGAGAGGAAGAAGAAGACAAAGGGGGGGAAATGAAGGACGAAAGCTTGGTAAGCATTAAGACAAATCTTCTGAAGTCTGGTGCTGCCCAAACAGGAATGAAATAAGATTTATAGCCCCAACACTCTTATTTATTCTAAATATATACATCCATGTGTACATTTGAAATAATAAAGAGGGGAAATATATAATCCTGACACTGCACACAGTGTCTGGGAGCCATTAAATTCTGTTTGGCATACATAAAAAAGATTTAATCACAGATGCCAGTCAGAAAACTAATCCATTAATCTAGCTGTTTCTCTTATAAAAACTGTATTTCAAAAAGCCTCCTCCCTCCTTTCTCAATTAATTTAGTCATCAATTTACATTTTGTGTATTTATCATGTAAATGCACCTTATTTGCAAAAGAAAAGCTGGGGACTCAGTGAAATAAATAGTTATTTCATTAAAAGGGATACAAAAACCCCTGTGATTAGGGTAATTAATTTGCACACTAAAAGCAATCTTCTTAGTTTAGATCATTAATATTGATGGTGTTCGATTTTTTCCTTCTTCTGGGTAACATTCCTTGAAATGCACTCTGAGAACTGGCACGTTGGGATGAAGATGCGGGAATGGGGTGTAGAGGGGGCTTGCAGTCAGCACCTGGATGTTCCTCCTTTCCTGCCAGGCGGCATTTATAACAGTAGACTTTGATATTGATATTCGGATATTAACTGGGTTACTTGACTCATGCCAGATTGTGGGGCTTGTCACGAGTGTGACTGATTTATGTATGCTGCTCTTGCTTCCTTTGATTGTATTTCATTTTGTTATTTTTTATTTAAATTGGGAGATAACGTTACAGGAGATTATGCAGCGGCACCCCATGCTGGCATGCACATCAGTGCCAGATAACAAGGCAGCGCCTGCCAATATACCTATTCTTATTAGGTTTTCATCTGCATAATATGCAAATAGCATCATATCCTTCCCCAGATGCCTTTCTAACACAACTTTTATTCAAGACATGTAATTTGTTCCCTCTCTGTTGAACAGATGTATTCCACCAAAAACCTTGGAGTAGAGTTGTTAGCTCACTCCAGCAGTCTTTTAATTTCACATGGAAGGGAAATGGTCCCATGGGGGGTTGGGGGCAGTGTACAGAAGCCTTCTGTAATAATTTTGGATGGTTTAAGATGTGGATATACAAAACTTTTTGTTCCAGTGAGAGGAACCTTAATCAATATTATCAAATGTTTCAAGGAGCAGAAAGGACTAAAGCATCATCTAAACTAGAGATGAACAACTCTCATGTGTTGGGAGATTACATTGGCTGCCTGGAAGACCATGGATGATCACACTCCCACGGTGTTCTCCTGTGATGATGATGGTGATGATGATGATGACGATTCCCCCCAAATATTATTTTCTCCCATGGCACAAGGAGGCATGAGTCTTATTTCACCATTTTTTTATTATTTTATTTTTTGGTGAAAGGAGAGGTCTTCACTTTAAGAACAGCTTTCTGTTTTTTTCCTTTTAGAACAGCATTTTGTTTTGTTTTTTAAAAATCCCCCCGGGCCTAAAACAAACAAGAGAGAACCAAAATGTAGCAAAATTGCCCCTCATGCCCCCCTAGAGGGAAAACAAGTCCAATTTTTGATGTAAGGGGGATTTCCTGGGAGCTATGTGTGACCTACAGGCCACGATTTGCCCACTTCTTGTGTGGACCAACACTTTGCCACCAGTCTCCTTCCCTCAGCTAAGCTTTGTGTCATCCAGACCACAATGTTCTTGGGGCCTTGCAATGTAGTTCCTTTGGCATGGAGTGCTGTCTCTACACTGTAGGCATCCTCACCAAAGATTTTTGTTTGTGTTGTATTTGTGGCAAGGTTTCATTTGTCCCATACTAAAGGGGATGGCTTACATCTCAGAAGAAAAAGATCCCAGCCAAAGAGAGAAATATCTTATATCTTTGATCCCCATGTTATAACCTGTCTGAAAGAATAGAACTAGATATGGTTGTGGGGGGGAAACTTCTTTAATTTTGTTTTATTGATTTAGAAATAGCTGTACAATTTATTTATGTCTAAATGGTTAATTTTCAGTTCATTCAAGTTTCATTCTTGCATGTTTCAGATTTCACTTTGGGTTTGTTTCTGTGGAAATGTTTGTATAGAAGCTGAAAAATAGCTTCAAGGTTTGCTCTGATTTCTTAAATTGGAGGAGGGGGACTTCCCTGTCAAACATCGGCAAGTGATGGACTTCCCTTCATTTGCCAAATGGACAGATTTTTGTTTGTTTGTTTGTTTGTTTTTGGATAGTGGATAGCCTTCCTTCCATTCAAGTGAATCAAGTAATATAATATTACTTATAAGGTAGTAGGCAAAATGAAGTAAAACATTAAGTAAGTTTTAATAAGTTTAATATTCTATATTAAAATAGCAAACTGGAAACAGAAGTCTTTCTCAGAAAGAGAAAAAAAATAGAAGGAAAAAAATCCCCATCAATTGCTTCACCAAGAAACCAATTCAAGACATACCCTATGTTGTCCCCCATTAAGACTGTGTTTGTAATGCCATCACTAGGCCAATATGTTTCACATTTGTTATTTTCCACATTGTTCCCCCCTCATGTATCCATGTGTTTGTATAAGTGTTTGTCTAATGAGGCTGCATTCCATATATCTGAAGAAGTGGTCTGCAATTCATGAACATTTATGCTAAAATGAATTGGTTAGGCTTTAGAGTGCTATGAGGTTTCTTTTATATACATATATATACTGAAATAGACTAGCATACATATTTCTCTGAAAAATGATATGAAAATAATTTCATATCATGCATGACATATCTATTCATTTCAGCACATATCTATTGCATGCACCAATAAGTATTTATTTGTCTGCAGAGGTATACACCACACGGAGAGACAGCCGTCAATGCAGTTTAGGTAAACATTCTTGAATCAAAAATATTTTAAAGCCTAAACCCAATTGTTAATCCCAACTAGAACAGACTCATTTGAATCAGTGGGGTTTACAAAACTGTTGCCTGACCATTCAACTGTTGCTTCAATGATCTAGTCTGTTTAGAATTAGTTATTCAATTTAGTCTAGATGAATAATTTCATGTCATGCATGACATATCTATTAATTTCAGCACCTAAAAGGAGAGAGTTAAATTAGGAATTTATTGGACATATTACACCACAGTATCCCAGATCTCATGTATTTATTTTACTGATGCTGAAATTTTGAAGGCAGTCCCAACATATCTGAGTCACTTTAACTTAGATGTTTCACACAGCTTTTGTTTACATCCTCAGAAGAAAATTTCTAAAGTTCAATAATCCAGCAGCTGAACAACAACAACAACAAAAAGACAGGAACTTCAGCAATGCTTTTGTATCCTGATGTCTAACTCTATCTTTTTTTATCACATCTAGGAGCAACAGTAGAAATCACAAGAAAGTAACAGTGCTGTGGAATGGATTAATAAGAACAAGCTGTATTTGAGTTCAGAAAAGACAAAAGTAATGATAGCTGGACAGATAGAATTCTTTGTGCTTGATAGGTTAAGCTCCCCTTCAGAGAGAGATCCACAAAACAGTTGATGCTCATGCACCCATTCTGTAGTCTTACTTCAGAGGGGTTAAGTATGATAAAATATTTGCCACATTCTAAAGGTCGGGAATCTGTATCTTGATATTTTGAATGGATTATTGCAATTTACAGGCCTTGTTGTTGTTGTTGTTGTTGTTGTTGTATGCCTTAAAGTCATGTTTGACTGTTGGTGAGCCTAAGGTCAATCTATAGTGGGGTTTTCTGAGAGTGAGAGTGTGTGACTTGCCCAAGGTCACCCAATGGTTTTCTATGGCAAATAGTGAATCCAACCCTGGCCTCCATAGTGGTAGCCCAATACTCAAAATGTACCTGTAGCTTCAGCTGCTCTGTGGAATTTTAATTGTTACATATTTATCATTTTTCTGTCTGCATGTTTGCTTCATGCTCTGTACATATCAGTTTGCAAATCTGACAAAATTTGTCTCAAAAGGATTCATTTTTCCTAGGACAGTGATGGCACACCTTTCAGAGACTGAGTGCCCAAACTGCAACCCAAAAACCCACTTATTTATTGCAAATCCAACACAGCAATTTAATCTGATTACTGGCTGGGGGGGAGGGAGGAGAATGCATGGCCAGAAGGAGGAAGGGCGGAAGAGGTGGGAGGTAGGATGTGACAGCCGGGGGGGGGATGAGGAAGGGGAGAAAGGAGACCAAGAAGGATGCAGCATGGCAGGTGCAGGGGTGGGGAAGGAAGAGGAAGCAGGCATTCCCGGGGTGCCAGATCATTTTGAAAATGGAGACTCTCCATTTACAAAACAATTTCCCTGCAATGGATCTCTCCAGTAATGAGTTCTCACTACTGAAGATCTGGATCATTGTGGGCATGTAGGTGACATTGATAGGGTTACCTTAGAGCCACCATAAGTCGGAAATGACTTGTAGGCACAGAACAACAGGACTAGAAAGCCAATGTGGTGCAGTGTTGGGGTGACAGCATGCATGCCCACAGAGAATGGTATTGAAAGCCACTGAGAACGCCCCTCCAAGAAAGAACGGAGCCACTGTAGAACAGTGCCTCCAAGCCCTAGGGTCTAGTATACATGTAGTGGCTCTCACCTCTCCAAGAATCCTGTCCACATCCTCATGCTGCAGAAATTGAAAAGTATCCATCAATACTGGACAAGCAGGAGCCCAGGTTATATCCACCAAAACTGTATCAACTCTGGTGTTTAAGTCAGAGTGAATCTGAGCAATTTTTTCAGCAAAATGATGGGCAAATTCTTCACAGCAAGCTGTTGACTGGTTTACATTCTCCTCAGGACCAGATCGTAACAGATCCCTGACTACTCGAAACAGCTCAGCTGAGCGATTCTGTGCAGCTCCAATAATTTTAGTCAAAAAAAAAACCCTTTTTGTTGCCTCTATAGCATCACCATACATCTTCAGGTAGATTTTAGCCTGTTTTCGGCTGGATTCACTCTGAGATTTCTGCCACTGTCACTCTAGCCTCCATCCTCTTGACTTCATAAGATTCTTGAAAACTGAAAACTGGACAAGAAAAGGTATTAGGTATTGATTGAGTATGTACCACCTAGTATGAAATAATAATCCAATCAATATTACTTCTAGTATGCAATCATGAACTCATAAAAATACTGCTAAGAAATAAAATTGTACTCAAATTATTAGAACACAGATGGGCAACTGTCAGAGGTCAGGGAGCTGCATTGCCTCCATAGGGGCTCTTGGAGGGGCTTGCACCCCCTCCACTACCAAAACCAAAAACTACAATTTTACAGCAAAATGCCCCTCAATGTCTCCTAAGATTTATTCTCCCTCCATCCAATGCAGTTATGGGCCCAAAAGAGGATTTCTTTTCAACAGGAAGTGATGAGAAGTTCAATTTTGGGATCAATTTCTGTTAGGAAAAAAAAGTCCTTTCCTAGGCTTATGGTGTGTTTGGAGTCTTCCCCTCCCCCAAATGGGACTGCTGGGGTCCTCTGGAACTGCATGTGATCCACAGCCTGTACTTTTTCCACTATAAGTTAAGAGTTTAAATAATAGAACAATTAATATAACTAATTGCACATTTTCAGCAAAGATTTTGCTTGGTTGTTTTCCAATCAAGCTGTCATTATAATATAAAGATAAACATAAAGTTGAAATGTATTTCACCAGAGGTATTTTCCTACTAGTAGGTAAAGAACCATTTTATTTAAGGCGGCCTTTGATTTTTCATATGTTGTGACAGAGTTTTTAACGTGTGGTACTGTTTCTATTTTATTATGTTTTCTTTGTACTTTTAAAAACGATCTTTATCCTGAATCTTTAACTTGTGGTTTTTAAATATAAGTTGGTTTTTTAAAACTTTTGCACTGAAAGCTTTTTTAGTTGTATTATGCTTTTAAAAGTTTGTACACCACTATGGATCCCATACTGGTTCCCATGTTGGATATATATTAGATAAATAAACATTGAAACATAGTGCATCTTTTATTTATGCTGTTAACTTTCCCCATCGGTGTCATAAACCTCACCTTATTATATGAGACGACCAGAGAAATTGCACATCCGCTTTCCATCTCCTGCCACATCTAAGCATGCTGCCACCAGAAAAAATGAACATTTCACTCTTCGTCTTTCCAGTGCAAGAGCTCTGATATCAGAACAGCACTGTCTGTGTAGGTTCTAACAGCTTCATGAAGGAGACCTGAATCTTTGTTCTTGGAAGGATAGATCTGATAAATTCTATGGCTTCTGGGATCATTGAATTGTAATTTAGCTAGCCAGGGTGCCTGCCTGCCTGCCTGCCCTCTCTCTCCTCACCACTAACATTAATATTTTTTTCCTCTTCTTTATTCCCAATTCAATTCACTCCCTCAGTCAAAACTATAAGCTACCATATTCAGGCAGTCTACCTCAAATTTCCCATAAACATTATTTATACCTACAGCAGAACTTCTAGAGTTAAGAAAAACAATGATGTAAAGGCTGTACAATTTGTTATCACTCCCTAAAGCATACTTTGCACCAGAATTCTCCCATAAATGGAACATATGTTCCAGGTAACTTTACATCTGTTGTTTTATAACATGGAAGTATATTTTAAAAACTGAATAAAATTAATTCAATTTTTCTCCCTTCTACTTTATTCAGAACACATGTTCCATTGGTGTCCATCCACCATTATCACTCCATAATAGTTGATATCCACAATAGTTCTTAGTATAACAACAATAAAAAAAACATGATGTCATTATGAAATCACTTTCTACCTGTATTTCATAGTTGTCTGCAAAAAATAGTACAAAAGGAAATTAGATCCATGCTGAGAAAAGGGAGCAGGACTGTAAATGTGTTTTCTTTTTTCTGTTGCCAGCAAATAGAAAGAAGAAGGGACAGAGATCCAAATTCTGATACAGGTTGAGTCTCCCTTATCCAGAATGTTTCGGACCATAAATATTTTGAATTTTGGAATCCCCCCCCCTGGATTTTGGAACATTTGCATATATATAATGAGATATTTTGGAGATGGGACCCAAGTCTAAACATGAAATTCAGCATGCTTCGTATGCACTGTATATATCTAGCTTGAAAGTAATTTTATATACAGTCGGCCCTTCTTATACACGGATTTTTTATACACGGATTTAAGCATACACGGTTTGAAAATGTACCAAAAAAGTATAAATTTACCTTGATTTTCCATTTTTTATAAGGGACACCATTTTGCTATGTCATTATATGTAATGGGACTTGAGCATACACGGATTTTGTTATACACGGGGGATCTTGGAACCAAACCCCAGCGTATAACAAGGGTCCACTGTAATATTTTTTAATAATTTTGTGCATGAAGCAAAGTTTGTGTACACTGAAGCACCAGAAAGCAAAGATGGCACTATCTCAACCACTCATATGGACAATTTTGGATTTTGGAATATTTCAGATTTTAGCATTCTGGGTAAGGGAGACTCAACCTGCATTTCAGAATGTCTAACATACAATGTGTATCTTATTCAAGACTGCCATCCATTTCAATTATGTACCCCCTCTCATGACTCAATGATATTCATGCCCCATAGGCTTGAATGGGGTGCGTGCCCACAAGTGCTGGCAGGGCAGATGCCATGGGGACACGCCCCATTGAAATTAACTGAGGCTGCCCCTTCGTGAATATTCAAGACCTTGAATCTCAAGTCCATGAGAATGGAGGTGCGACTGTATATTAAATGTGTAGAAAAGAAAGAAATAAACTGCCCCAAAATCACACATAGCATTTGCACACTACACAATGTATTAGGGGTGCCTCTATATGTTTTCTAGGGTTGCCAGATTTCAAGGCCTTGCCCCAAATCTCCATGTTTTACAGGTCATCTCCATACAGGAGAATTGGGGGGATATCCCCAATATTTATTTATTTATCCCCAAGTGATCAGTAGTGACCCTAAGCCCCAGAGACTCAGTACTGGCCATTTTGCTACTCTTTTTGCTACACTTTTGGAAATTGGCAGGTGGGGAATATAGGCCTTTTTTCAAAACAGATAATGATAATTAAAAGGCATGGGAAGACTGAAAATGTGGTAAAGTACTCTATAGCACCTTATTGTCAGGCTTTGGGTGATGCTGTTGGTCATTCTGGAGCAATAATATTTTTCTATCCTCTTCCCAGTGTGTGTGTGTGTCTATGAGAGGGGGAGTTGACAATGGGATGTGTAGCCTTACACCTCTTCCTGATATGATATAATTTTTCTTGTTCTTCCCATGATGTTGACTGTGTGCATGCATCCTCCTTATTCATGGGCTTAGTCTATGAAGAAAGGATGGGGCAGGGATGTCTTTGTTACTATCGATGGTACAATCTCTTCGGTCACATTTCCCCTCCCCCCCCAATAGATCAAGAACTTGGCTATGATTGATAATAGTTCAGTACTTTGGCTTGGATAAAACAACAAATCGTGGTTTATTTTGAAAACAAGATGACATCCTCTGTGTGCCAGAAAAGGCAATTAAAAGCAGGACCTGATTTAGTAAATAAATTAGTTAATGCAGTGTGGTTTAAACAAATCAGTTAGCAGCATTTGAATACAGTGTTAAACCATGTATTATTCAAAAACAGAAGCATGACCTTTATATTTCACACAGAGAGAGCTACAAAGTGTGGTGAGGAGAGCATGTAACAACCATTTTCTTGTCCATTCATATTTAGATAAGCAATCTATAATTTGCTGATACATCTGATCCATGTTGGTAGGCGGCAAATAATGTAATGTGTAAATTTATATATTTTGAACTTACTGTAAATTTACTATATTTTAATGAAATCTCATTTATTAAGCTTTAAAATAAAGATAATATTTCTAGGCGTGAGCCATCTAAGATTGTTAACAATGTGTAGACATAATATAAGACACACATGATATATGGAAACACCTACTAAAGCCGGATACTGAACTGGATCTCCAGTCTTTTCTTATATAGGACACTTGAACTGAGCTTAGAAAAGCTATTTTTAGATCACAATTACCTTGCTATCTGGGAGATTCTGGGAGCTGTAGTACAAGAAATAATTTTCTATGTTCTGCATTTGGACACATGGTGCTGTCATATAGTGATCCAGGCTACTGATCCATGTCTGTGATGTAGCACCATTCAAGGACTTTGGCAAGTGTGAACTGATACTTGAAATCCTTTACCGAGAACCACTAAAGATGGGATCTAGGAGTTCAAATGCATAACATATGTTGTCTGGTTTAAGCTATAATATTTTTGTTCCCTAAAATACACCTTTAACTTTAACCCAGCCTATAATGTAAAAGGCCAAGGCAGCATAGAAGTAAAATGTATTTAAGCAGATTGACACAATAAAAATATTAAAATTAATGTAGACACAGAAGATTATCGCACCGAGGTTAAAACGTTCCCCAGTGCGTTCTAACAGGGCCATGCACGGAGCGTGACGGGAACATGATGGGGCCCAGAACGGCAGTTAACTGCACACCGGAACTCTTCCTTTGCTGCCGGGCATTCCCATCGCGTTCCCATTGAGTTCCAGAGGGTGCCATTTCTGGGAACTGTTTCAAAGCGTCCCCAGAAATGGCGTCCCCTGGAACTCAATGGGAACGCGATGGGAACGCCCAGCGGCAAAGGCAGTGTTCCGGTGTGCAGTAAACTGGCGTTCTGGGCCCCATCATGTTCCCATCATGCTCTGTGCGTGGCCCTGCTCGTGCACGTTAGAATGCACTGGGGAACGTTTTAACCCCGGTGCGATAATCTTTACAGTTAGGCCCAAAGGCTTTACTTGGAGCTGAAATGACATTTTATTGCATTTTAACTGGGAGCCACAGCTGAGAAGGCCTACTCACATGTTCTCACACAGTGTTTTGATCCACTTATGGGATCACAGCTTCCATCCAGCAGACCATGATCCTTAGGTAGGCTGAGGCAACCAGGGACCTAGACTGCCAATTGTAGAAGCAGAATACACAGAATTCTTTTTAAAGTGTAAAACATTTGAGCTGAACTAAAGGTTTAGATCTAAGATACAGTTTGCCATCGGAGCTTATATTATACCTGGTTTAGAATTGTTTATCTTCTTTCTCATTTGCAAACTAATTACATTTCTGGAATTCTTTTTTCCGGGTAACTGACAAAGCTAATTGGAGGCCTTTTATTTTTGTTAGCTTGTTCATTAGTGCATGTTAAGAGACAGAACATGTTCTTCAACTGTCAGGAAACCATTACAAGGAGAATCCTGGATGAACATGAATCTTCACAATTCAGGACTTAGTGCAAAATTCACACTTTTGTTACACAGAAAACAGCATATTCTGCACAGATAATGATACCTCTCCACAACTGCTGATTTGGGGTATTATTTTAAGTGCTGAAAATGTGTTTTTTCTATTCGGAAAAAAATACACATGCCAATTCTAGTCAGAATACGTCCTCAACTACACCAATGTCTGTACATGAAATAGCATTTTCTTTGCAGAAGTATTGTGTGTGAATTTTACAAGAAAGTTCCCAAACTTTAAATAGTCTTTGAAAACTCAGCAGTTTTCAAAATATTTTTTCATAGTGGGACAAAAATTATTAAAAATTTCTTGTTTCCTTTATGAATAAAATTAGCAAAGAATTACATCCATAGTGCATGTTAATGGCAGTTATTTTCATTGATATATGCTCTATTTCTATTTTACTACCATTTTGCAATGATTACAAATGAGTCAATGGGTACATAAATACCCACATTATATATGAGATTTCCCACTGTTAAACTATTGTTTATGCAGTGTGTTGTATACCTGAATCCAGCAGAATATTAATAGAAATTATTTAGATATGTAAAAATGTGTTTTAAAAATATCAGAAGTGGTGTTTTGATCATACAGCACCATTTTAAACACAGTGTATATTTGTGACTGTGGTTCTCGTAAGCATAGTCATCTTGCTTTCTTCCTCTGTGTCTCTCATGTTTTCAATTACATTTCTCAAGGTGTTAACGTTACTGTTGATTATTTTCATATTCACAATGTATGCGGAGTTGTGCTTAACATGAAGTGCATTCAGAAGTAAATTCTTGTATTTGACCTTTGTGATATAATTACATTTGTATAGGCAGGATTAATGAGCCAATTATTTTTGACAAGATAGCTAGTACATAACACTGTTTGCTTTTCTTTGGTGTTTTGTATTGCTAACAAATGAGAAGCCTACTCAATGCTAGTTTAGTATTTGATTGGCTTCTACATTCATAATGTATTCATAAGGAATTAGCAACAATTTTGGATCTTTCCCTATTGTTAGTTATAATGAAGAAGGAGAAGAGAAAGGGGGAAGAAATCAGAAAAAAGCAATTTGTAAAATTACCACATACTGCACGATCCTTGCTTTTGATTTATGAGGATATGATTATTACTAAATTCATGGGTGAATTGGCATTGACAAGGTTAATACATTGTAACCACAAGGGACAAAAATGAGTAGAGTTGGGGTGTGTGGTGTAGAAAGGTAATATATATTAAAATATATTCACTAAATTTGGTGAATGCAGTTTGAGGCATCATGGTGCAGTGGATTAAAATCTGAGAGAGCAAGGTCAAGTCCCTGCTCAATTATGGAAACCCACTCTGTGGCCTTCGGCAAGTTACAAACTCTTAGCCTTAGCTGAAACAATGGTAAATTTCATCTGAAAAAGGAGGATTCACAAAAAGTCAGAGCCAACTTAATAGTATATAACAAATGTGACTGGACCTCATCCCTACCTACCTTTGTCTTCACATCTACAATTGTCAGTAAGTTTTCAAGTAATTATACAGCCAATTATGGTACAGCATGTACTTCATCATATAGAACTCCATCAAAGAGAATTAGAACTTTATCACAAACCTTTTTTCCCCAGTTATGGGAACTGGAAGGGGACTCTTGGGGCTGCACGCGACCTGCAAAAAACAGATTTTATCATACAGCAAATCATCCTCAAAAGGGCCCCATTCCATCCCCTGGCGCCAAGCCGTCCCTGTTCAGTGCTGAGGGGCGCCATTTTCCTTGGTCGGAAGACTTCTGACCAGAACATTTAACACCCCTCAGCACTGAACAGGGACGGCTTGGCACCGGGGGACAGAATGGGGCCCTTTTGAGGATGATTCGCTGTGCAATAAAATTCATTTTTTGCAGGTTGTGCACAGCCCCGAGAGTCCCAGTTCCCATAATGGGGGGAAAGGTGTGCGATAAGGTTCTTGCACATGTGGCAGTTATAGTGGAAGAGAAAACAGTCAAGATATGTATTCAAAAAAAAAGTATCTTGACTTGTCTTTTTTTAATCTGCAGCTATCCTGCTGCAGGAAAGGGGGAACACATGGGTGTCAGCAGTATACTGGTGGCATCAAATTGAACCTGCACACTCCAGACACCTCAGTAAATGGAATGGAGGATGAGATGAAACCCTGATGGAGACCACAGCCCAGTGCCTATGCTGTATAACAGGATCTCCCAGCACCACTGACTGAAATTATGACTTTCTGTCAGAAGTGCTTTGATTGTATCTTCCTGCATGGCAAGCAGTTGGAATGATGGCTCTATGATTCTGTGAATAACAACAATACCTTCTTAAGCTGAATCTGTGCTGAACATAAATTGCAGTTTGACAGTATTTTAACTGCCATGGCTCAATGCTATGGAACTCTGCAATTTGTAGTTTTGTAACATATTTAGCCTTCTCTGTCAGACAGATCTGGTGACACAACAAACTACAAATCCCAGCATTCCATAGCATGGACCATGGAACCTAAAGCAGTATCAAACTGCATTATTGCTGTAGTGCAGATTCAGCCTTAGCTTAACTTTCCAAGCATTCCCATTAATGTTTTTAATTGCACATGCATTGAGAAGGAAAAATAAAAATAAAATCTGGACTGTTTGCCAACTTACAAGAAATGTCTCTATATTTAATGTACTCCATTAAGTAGAAAATGAAAATCACATAGTGTACTGTCTAACATTTATGCATTATTAACTGCCAGATCAAAACACTTTGCCCAACAGTAATTTGTCAAATTGTGGATACTCATGGGTCTTTTTTTTTGGGGGGGGGGTAAGGACTGTATATTTCTTCCTTTCCTCACCCATAGAAGAATGACCCAGCATATCTGAAAGGCTATCCATAATGAAACAAAGAAAGAAATTGGGCAAAATCTTGTGTGAAAACAAAATAATTTCTCTGGATTTTGGGTCACTTGTCAGGCAATCCTTTGCCCTGGGTCAAAAATAATCCTACTTTTAGAAACAAAACTTTTCTCCTAACAGAAAATAATCTTTGGCCCTGAACCGTACTCTTTTTTCCTTGTTTCCACACAAAGATTTGATTGATGCCTATGTGTTTTTGCAAAATATGGTTTCCAAATAACGTATCAGGAAAATCCCAAGTACAAACATAATTTTAAAGAAAAGACTTTCAGTGATGCAAGAAATCTTTTTTATTCAAAACTAATCAGTTTTTGCTGTTTGCACAAAAGAAATTCTATTAATTGTCATTAGTGTGTGTGTGTGAGTGTGTGTGTGAACATTTAGGCTGACAATGCTGATTTCTCTTAAACAGGCAAAATTTTACTCTGTCAAATTATATCCTTCCCAAAGCTTTTACAGCTGCCTTAAAAATCCATTTCTTGTGAAACAATGATCTTGCATCAGCTCAGAGTGATTGTGAAGCAGTGACTTAGCCTGGCAAATGGCAGCAAAATGTCAGCTGAAATGAAAGACACACAGCCCTGGGCTTATCAGAGAAAGTGCAGATGATTCATGTAGCATCATAAATAAATAACACAGACTGTGTTAAGGTAGGCTTAACAACAGCAGTGGTTCTCTTACCGCCACCAGTTCATTCCAAAGCACCTGTAATAGAAGCTTTATTTGGTGACAGCAACATACAGAAAGATAAGGGATTTTGTTGTTAACACTCATATTTCAAGGTCACCCAACATTGAATTACTTAAGTGAACTAGGGGAGAGGGGCAAGCTGATAACACATGCATTAATGCATCATCCTAAACAGTGATTGTTCTAAAGAAAATGGACATTGAGCTTGAAATACTGGATAGCTTAACTACTCACTAAATGTATGAGGCTAAACAGTAAATATACCAAAAAATGTAGACATAATGGGATACAGCCAGTAAACAAATGCCTCCATATTAGGCAAACAAGGATATTTTTTGGTTATCAAAATTTTGTTTGCTTCAATATCCCACAATGGTTTTATTTGGTGATTGAAAGAACTCTAGTCTAACAATAAGAAACATATTAAAAACACAAAACTATGGTGGAAATGAATAGCAATAAAATTAGCATGGTTTAACACAGTGCTTCTCAAACATTTAACCTCTGTCCAATCAAAAATCCACCAAATAGTGATATTTTTATTGGCCAACCAAAATGCACAATATATATGTTGCAAGCTGTCAAAGCTTCTCTGGCTTCTTCAGAGCTTATCACACACACTTTTGTATCCATTCTGGGCACGGGCAGGGAACACACATGGCCAAGTGAAAATGGAGTTTATTGCATGCTAACCTGTCCTCAAGGCATCCCCATGGCATGCCCTCGCCAACCCTAACCTGTCCCCAAGCTGGGCTGAGGTGTGTGAATTTTGCTCAGCCAGAAAGCTTTCTTGCTCAGCTGGAATCTTTCAGGCTGAGCAAAATTCATGTGATACCTTTATTGACCGATCAAAATGCACAATATAGATGTTGCAAGCTTTTGGAGCTTCACTGGCTTCTTAATCAGGCAAGGTGTTACAAACAAAATTGGAGAAAAAATTGAATATATTAATCATAGGCCTGCATTTTGCTGTTTCTGTTTAACCCTTTATTTAACTTTTGTGATCCCTATGTGGAAGTTGCACCCCTCTTGCTTGATGTAGAATATAGATAAAAATATTTTGTTTGATTAGGGTGTGTATTTTCATCCAAACATTCACATATGTTCGTATTTTAACATTTTATAAGGAAATAACTCTCGTCCTCCTTCAGCCAGCTCCAAGCACCCTTCTTGCCTCTCTTCCCCTTCAAGACAGAAAAGTTTGGGAAGAGGAGAAGGAGGGATTGGAGCCTCCAAGTCTTGTGCTTCCTCCATGGGCAACTCTTACACCACCACCACCCCCCCCGAGGGATCCCGCACCACAGTTTGAGAACCAGTGGTTTAACACTTACAAGAACTGCGGAAATTAAGACACCTTCATTTAATGCTGAAAATGTAGCAAAGTAGGTACCAGGCAGGCCTCTATGGCAAAACAATGCCATAAACGGGATGCCACCACTGAAAACTTGGCTGTTGCTATGCATCTTGCCACTAAATAGTGTTGAGTAACCAGGTTTCAGCACTTCAGTCCTGATGGTGAAGGCTCCCAAAAGAGGGGCTAAGATGCTGTTCTCACAAAACTGGCAGGCTGATATACAGACAAGCATTTCTACTGTCCCCATGGTCCCAAGCCGTGGAAGGCTTTGGAAGTTAAGTACGTTCTTTTGATTTGCACTTGGAAGTGGACTCATGGCCAGTGAACATATTCATGAACAGATCAGATACATTCAGGTTGTTAACATATAAAGTCATTCATTTTAAAAAGTTACTTACAGCAGCACTCCCCTGCAAACTAAATGTGCAGAAACTGTTATTGGTTTGAAATTATTTGTTCAACCACAGTAATTATTTTCTTAGTTACAGGTGTGTGTTAAATATATGTTTGAAATTTGATTATGTTAAGTGACCAGCACCTACTCACAGTATCCCATGAATAATATATGTCTCATATTGGTCATGAAGTGAATGCACAAAAAGAAATGACACAAAATGATACCAGGACCAGATTTCATCTCAATATATTATAAATCTCCATATTCATTCATTTCCCATTGTGTTGCTTAATGGAACACAAACATAAAGGATAGTCATGGATTCTTAGAGGAAAAGGTGTTTATATGTTTGTATACTGTTGAATTGTTCTTATGAAATATCCAGTGTACTTCCTACATTTTAGGGAAAACATGCTTAATTTGTATTGTCAGGACTAGGTGTTTGGTATCTAGGTTTTTGAGTAAGAAGTTGTAGTAACACAACTAGAATCAGTGTGACATATGGTTTGAAAATTGGAATACGACTCTGGGGACTGGGGTTTGAATCAATGCTCCACCATAGAAACCCATTGAATGACCCTAGGCCAGTCACACACTCCCAGCCTCATAAACCCCTAAGACAAGTTTGCCTTAGGGACATCATAAGCTGGAAACAACATGGAGGCACACAACAACAACAACAATAACAGTATTAGTAACACAATTCACTACATGAGGCAGTGCCAGCATTTCTTTTCACTTGACTAAGAAACTACTGTGCCGCAGTTTACTGCAGGCAACCATGATTCTTGACATTTGTGCCCACCAAAGCTTTCTTATCCATAAGCTATCACTAGATAAGGAAAACTCAATAATATACCATGGATTGTGACAGTAAAGGAAATATTTAACTTTGTGGCACTGACATTCCAGCAATATGACTACTTCTATCCAACATACACATGACCCTTTGACCTTGTTACACTTTGGATACAGCAGTATAAATTAGGCCTTTGAAATGTTAAGAATGAAGTTTCCTTTCTGTGAATATCATGCAAAATATCTAACACTAATCAACTTCTGCATTCAGTACTGTATTCGTGTTTTAAAAATAATTTGTCTGCATCTTCGGAGCCTAGAAAATTAAAATAATTTAAATATTATTTTTGAATAATTGAAGATAAAGATAGTATTTTAGTGATCACTTGTGCCAAATGTGCATGTGCGTGTGTGTGTGTACGCATGCGCGCACGCCTTCAAGTTGACTGTCAACGTATGACAACCCCAGGAACTTCACAGGGTTTTCATAGACAGAAGACAACACAGAATTTTGTGACTAACTTGAGATCAGCAACTGCAGCAGGTCTGGGGCCTCTTTTGAGTTCTGGGATTTTCAGTGGGGCACATGGTGTACCAAAAAATTAAAACAAAATTATCAAAGTGTCCAGAATTCCAGTTGTGGTTCTCAAAATGTGTGTGTGTGTTTTACACAATAATAAAAAAAAGCCTTGCAGTCTATTTAAAAGGTTAAATATTGCATTCATGAGCTTTCCAGGAGCAACAATTTACAGTCTTTTTTGGCCAGAAAAACATCATTTGGAGGATTCTGGAGATGTTGAGAGCCACAAAGATACAACACTTTGCCCAAGCCCGGGCTAAATTATTAGGTATTTATGCAGATAGATATTTACTTTCAATCTTATTCCAGTTTCTAATGCACTGCTTTTCGATCCCAGTGATGTATTAAAGTGAGAGGCATTAACATAAAAAAGCAGTAGTGAATAGCTTTTCAGAACTTAACTTGAACAGTCACTCTGCAGGTAAATTGAATAAAATCTCTTCAGTCACAAAGCAAACAAATATAAAAATATGATAATCTTGTCTTGTAACCATGTATTCCTCCACATGTTTTATACCATTAGCTTCTCCAGTCAGCATTTCTGCAAACATTACATAATTTATATCTTCTTTCTCCTAAAGAAATAAAGGTGGATTTGGCATGAATAGAATGGTTTCAAATATATTGATCTGACTAAAAGACTATGAAGGAAGCATCTGCGTTGAACCTAATTGTCTCTTCAAGACTACAGTCATTTTAGATAGCTTCAATAATGCTGCTACATAATGTTCTATGCAGCTGAAATATTACCGGCAGGCACCGTGGGAAGGGAGAGACCTTGGGACTCAGACAATTTGCCTATATTTAGCTCTATTAATATCATTAAACAGGAAAATCAGTGACACAGTGGCTAAAAGCTAGAGATAAACTAACCAGCACTTTATCTTCTGTTGCCATGGACTACATGATGAACTCTGCTGTGACCTAAATTTATTACAGAATAGCACTTACTGTTGTACCAACACTCTGGAGATTATCGCACTGCGTTCTGAGAACGTTCTGATCATGTGATGAGAACGGAACACATTTGAGAATACCGCACGTATGTGTTCCAATCGGGTTCTCAGAACGCTTAAATGTGTTCCAAATGTGTTCCAGGAGGGAACGGATTTGAATGTGTTCTGAATGTGTTCCCAGAGAGCTGAAACGTGATGAAAACGTTCCAAGAGAAGTGTGTGCGGTATTCTTATCCGTTCTCAAATCCGTTCCCTCATTCCTCTGTCTTCTGATTGGCTGAAATAATGACAGGCAGGGAGGGAGGCAGGCAGGCGAGCGACTGCAGTGAGGGAAGGTGTGTGTGTGTGAGGGGGGAAAGAAGGAGGGAGGGAAGGGAGGAAAAAGGGAGGAAAGGTGGGACAAGGAAGAGAAGAGGAAAGCAGGGAAAGAGAGGGAAAGAAGAGACCAGAGCAGAGAGCAAGAGGGAGAGGGTCTGGCTGCTTCTCCGGGGGTCTCTAGTGTCATGTCCAGTGGGGCTCCTGTGCTGTCACAATGCAGGAGGCAGGGATGCCCAGGACCTTCTCCTCCTTCCCTCCAGGAGGGAACCCACAAAAGCTCCTCTGTTTGGAGCACCACACAAAAGCAAGCAAAAAACTCCCAGAATTCCATAGCAAAGAGCCAGACAAGAGTTAAAGCGGGGAGGGAAGCTCACAACCTGAAGGCACACATTACATGCACACACACAGAAGCAAAAGGGTGTCAAGCTGCCAAAAAGGGGAAATGGGATGACAGCAGAGGACTCTTCTTTTCTAACCGGTTTAAAGAGCTGCTATGGCTGCCGGGGCTCTGCTCTTGGTCCAGTCCCCTCCCTTTCCCTCCGCTTGAAGAGACCTCCGTGGAGCTCCCTTAAAGCCAGGCTGCCAAGGAGGGGACTCTGCCCTTGGCCCATCAAGTTACATAGGTTTTATCCTATTTTCTTCAAACATATGCCAGCATATGAAGCCCCAATGTTTTATAGGGGCTTGCCTTCCTTCCCTCCCAAGAGAATCCTCGGACTCCCTTCGGAGGGAAGACAAGCTGGGGGGGGGGCGCTTGCCTTCCTTCCCTCCCAAGGGAATCTTCGGAGGGAAGACTTCTCAGTGAGGCTGAGAAGCACTCTCCCGGCCAGAGTCCCTAGGCTTACTGAAATCCCCCACCTCCCTTCCCCATAGAAATCAATCCAAAAACTGAGTTTAAAAGGAGCAGAGGAGAGCCCTTTGGGTCTGCATCTGGGAGAGATTTTAAACTCCGTTTTTGGATTGATTCCTATGGGGAAGGGAGGTGAGGGATTTCAGTAAGCCGAGGGACTCAGGAGAGGCGAGCTCCATGGCCCAAGCCTCCCTTTTCCCTCTTTCCTGGGGGCAGCGCCTCTCCCGAGCCGTCCAACCACTGAGGGCGACGTCATCAGAAGACAGCCCACAAAACTTAATACAGCAAACCGTTGTGAGAATGGTTTCAAGAAAAAGGAATCGCAGTGCGGTAAACTGCCGTTCTGATCCCGTTCTGATCACGTTTTGATTTCTAATGCGGTAATATCCGTTCCAGGAACATTTTCATCACGTGATGATATGGAACGTTCTCAGAACGCAGTGCGATAATCTTCTCTGCCACAATTACACCACATTAAGCAAAGAAGCAAATCTCAAGGGGAAATGTCTATTTTTTAAATCAAGTAATAGAAAAACTCTAAGTGGACAAATAAATAAAATGAAATCCCCAATATATGCCCCCTTAGGACCTTATTTCACACACTTTTGCCCATGAGCAGGGGACGTGCGTGGCCAAGTGAAAATGCATTTATTGCATGCCACACTGTTCCCAAGGCAGCCTCATGCCATCGCACTGCACTAAGCTATCCCCGATCAGGGCTCAAGTGCATGAATTTTGAAAGACAGAAGCTTTCCTGTGGAGCAAAATCACACAGCTGAGCCCTGATTGGGGATAGCTTAGTGTTGGGTGATGGCATGGGGCCGCCTTGAGGACAATGTGGCATGCAATAAAGTGTGTTTTCACTTGGCCAAGGGTATCCCCTGCCCATGCCCAGATTGTGGACAAAAGTGTGTGCGATAAGGTCCTTAGTCTGTACAGTCAAATCCAAGCATAGTTCAGATTGAGGGCAGATTCACTTTAGAGAGGTCATGATTAGAAAACTTGTCTAGATTAGAGAACTTGCCCAGTTAATCTCTTTGGACAATCTTTAGTCCAATTTCTTCTAACCTGCATTGCATCTCTTTTCACTTTCATTATGAAATTTTATATATAATCAACAAGGGCTTCAATTTATATGAACCTAGATGGATGAGGCAGATTTAGCAGAGCGATACCAAAGCTAATTGATGTTCTACAGTTGGAGTCAGTGCTTGGAAAAGTTACTTTTTAGAACTACAGCTTCCTCAGTTTTCTGGGCTCCTGTCTGTGGAATTCTGGGACTTGTAACTCCCCAAAAGTAACTTAGCAGGATTCCATTTGTGGTTTTGGCAGTAATATCTTGAACAAGTGAGGGCACAAGCATGTGAATCGTCGAAGGACCAAAAGTGACTCATTCTCCCATATAGTGCCCTTCTTGGGCCATTCCTAAAGTTGGCATACACAATTTCCCTCTGGTTGAAGAGAAAAACAACAACAACTTTGCATGGAAAAGGAAGAGAAAGTCACTGCCACGTACATTCTAAGTCATATGCAGCCAAAAGTGTAAAAGAAGCTGTCATAGCTTTACTACACCTCCCTCCATGGGAATGATCTGTTGGCTGGCTGAATTTTGTTCCAATTTCAGTTAGTGGCTGAGCTAAGTTGCATCTACATTGCAGAAATAATTCAGTTTGAGAACCACTTTAACTGTCATGGCTGGATTCTAGGGAAACTGGGGATTTGTAGTTTGTTGTGGTAACAGACCTCTCTGACAAGAAAGGCTAAATATCTCATAAAACTACAATTCCCAGAATTCCATAAGATTGAACCATAGCAGTTAAAGGGGAGCCAAACTGCATTATTTCTGCAGTTTAGATGCAGTCCTAGTCATCATTCAGATCATTTTGTCTTCAGTCAGAAGTGTTTAAATACAGTCATAATCATCATTCAGGTCCTTTTCTTTTCAGTCAGAACTAAATTAACTAAATTATGGAACCCTGCACCAACTCAATTTTTTTCTTTAAAAAATAACAAATACTGAGATTACTGAATGGAGTGAACCCTCAATTGTTTATTATATCTGTTTCTTTAGGACCACTCCCCAATTTACTCAACTATCAGTAATATTCACCTACAGTACATGGGGATGGGGTTACACTCCCCCTGGAAATTCAGTTCCACAGCTTGAGTGTGGTTCTGCATTCAGTTATGAACTTCTGGAAGCTCAGTGGCAGCTAGGGGTGCTTTCACACAGTTGAAACTTATGTGCCAGCTGTGCCCATTCCTTGAGACTTCAGATCTGGCCACAGTGACATGCCTTAGTTACATCCTAGTTGGACTACTGTCATGCACACATTAAGGGACGGCCTTTGAAGAGAGTTTGGAATTTTCAACTGGTCCAAACAGCTGCAGCCAGATTGCTAACTGGGGCTGGCTACAGGAACACACAACTCCTTTGCTGCAATTTCACCACTGGCTGCTTGTCTGTTTCTGGGGAGGCCTACCACCTTCAAAGATGCATCTGGTGGAAACATAAAAGAGAGTCTTCTCAGTGGTTGCCCCCAGGCTCTAGAACTCATTTCCTAGGAGTTTATCACACGTGAGGAATTTCTCTTAATTTCAAATGAAAAGAAAGTGGGGCCAGAATGCATTCACATAAAGTCACTAGTTTAGCAAAATTACGTGAATGCTTATTGCATTCGAACTGGCTCCCCATTGCCCCAAAATAGCATGTCATTGCCTGAATTTGCGTGTGGCAATCTATCACATAACGTGAAACCCCATGATTACACTCGGACTGACTTCCCATTGCTCGAATTTGTGTGTGCCGGTCTATCATGCAATAACATTAAACCCCATGATTGCGTTCAGATTGCCATTGGATTATACTTCCAATTTCCCTTGTCTGATAGAGACTGGCACCCTACCTGCTTTCTTTGAACAGACAAGTAAAGGCTTTTCTGTTTCAACAGACATTTGATCAGTGATTGCATTAGACCTGTCTCACCAAGACAATGTACTGGATCTTGTTATGCTGGTGTGTGTGTGTGTGTGTGTGTGTGTTTAGTGATGCATCTGTTTAATTTTTGTATTTCATGAATTTTTTAATGATATATATATATATTTAAAAAATTGTTTTAAATGGCTTTGAGTTTTAAACTGGAGGAAAGGCAGAACAGAATAACAATAATAAAAACACATCTTTTAGAACTCTTTATGATTCTCAAGAGGAAAAAAAGAAAAACAATGGAAGCATTGAACTGGACTTTATATGATGTCATGAATTCTTATTCAGGGTGTCCACGCAGAGAAACATAATATGCATGTACATGACATGTGGGCCCAAAAGTGCTTTTCACCTGAGGTGTGATTCTACATATAGCAGATTCTTGTATAGTGGACTAGTGATGTGTTGACTGGAGCTCACCATGCCCTATATTTTTCAATGATGGTGTGTGTATATGGATTTACTGATGCACATGTACACATTTTTATGGGTGGGAGAGGAACTGAATCCCACAAATGGTGAAAGTCTATTGCATTATGCTCTGCATTCAATTAAGTTTTGACCACAGAATTACATGTGTACATTCATTACAAGGAATATATTGCTTTGTTATATAACTCTGGTGTGGGAACCATGTGGCCCATCAGATGCTGATGAACTACAGTTCCCAGCCAAAGTTATAACCTCATCTCAGAATATGAGGGAGTACAGATAGAAAAGCTTTGGGGTGAGATAGTACAGGTGGAACAAAGGGGGGGGGGGGGGGAGGGGTTTTACATATCCCGGAGAGCTCAAATTGGGGGGGAAAGGGGGGGGAAATAGATGGGGAAAGGAAAAAAAAGTGATAGAGAAAAGTACAATCGCAATTGCTCATGCTGGAGGTGTGGGAACATGGAAGAGCTTGCTTCCAGACTGGATCCCCAGATATTAAGAGGTTAGCTGTTCTAATTGATCATTTAGCATCTATTGTCTCAATGTGAAAGAAAGGCACTTACATATTCTTAATGCAGTTTGCAGCTAAACCTGGCTGGGCAAAGTTCAGCCTATGGGTTGTCTGCAGCCCTCAGAACAGTTTCTTTGGGTGGGAAAAGAATAGAAGAGGATTTTTTTAAAAAGGACTTCCAGGTCACTTTCTTCTCTTAAAAAAAAAAAAAAGGTGGGGGCTCTGCTGAACCTAAAATAGCCTGGGTGTGAAAACATGATGAAAAAGCTGTCATGCTACCTAACGATATTTAGAGACAAACTTTTTTTTCAGGCTGGTAACAATGTGCCTCCCTAGCCTCCACCAGTTGGCTGTCCTGTATACAAACCATAGGCAATAGGTCCTCAATTGAACAGGTCTGAAAACTGTGATAATTCAAGTACAGGAATTGCCCTTCCAGCCAAATGTTGATAGCTGACACAAGAGTTGAATGAAAAAAGGCCACAACTTTATTAACCTCAAGAATCTGCAACATGGCAAAATTGTGATATATGGGCACAAATTTGTATGTAGGGACCCTGTTAAGCTGAATTGTCCATACAGAGATTTCCAGGCTCGAAACCCCAGGGTATAGACCCTGTGGTTCATCCTAACCTGATCCTATGAAGGGATCAGAGGTCCCAAGGGATTCTCCCAGATGACACTGGTTGGTACTTGTACCTGAAGAAGTCATCTTGGGACAAGAACCCGTGACACATCTCTCTTCAAGTCAGTTGGCAATTATAGGAAAAGGGGTGGATTTTTCACTTTGCAGAGTCACTGGAAGATTTCAAAGAGAGCCACCTGACACTAAGCTCACATACCTCATCACCAAAATGTGTCAGAACAACCTCACTTACCCATCAGACCCAGCAGCAGATTCCCAAATTAAAGATCATAACACACCAGTGCCATGTAAACACTGTCCCTTGAATATATATGTAATGTCATAAGCCCCACCAACCTGAATATTGTGCATATCCCTATTAATCCATCTCCTAGCTCTGCCTATCCTACCAGGGTTGACAGCCGTCTTTCACATCTGTTGCTCCAGCATCTTTACCCAAATTAGGAATTTTTGTTTTTTGAGAGTCATGAGACTTCCCTGATGTAACGTGTCTTAAATCCAGAGCTTGAAAAAGTTGGGTTTTTTTGGAATAGAACTCCAAGAATCTCCCTGACAGCATGGTAATGCTCATGCTGACAGAAGAGCTCTGGGAGCTATAGTCCAAAAATATAACTTATCCAAGTCCTAAGCACATTGATTGCTAGTGGAAAGATTTTCCTCTTTCTCTGTGAATCCTCAGGTGAATACTGCCTTTATCGAGACTCTAACTTTTTATAACAAGCCCATTTTAACATTATGCCTAGCATCTAGAGCTTTTGTGACTGAAGTGTGGGCAATAAATACTCAAAATGAATAAATAATACTGGTGATTAGAATTCCCTAATTCCAACTAAAGGAGTATTAATAATAAGATAGTTGAATACATATATTGAAGTCAGGGGTTGTATGAAATCACATTACCTTCCACGGGGATTGAAAACACTTACCCACATTTCCAAGATAGTATCCTGCAAGAAAAAGTATTCAAGGGGGGGAGGAGGGTTCAATTCATTTTAAAGAGAAGGAATAACTTGTTATAGAAGATTCAGCATTTTAGGTTGTTCCATAGCCCTATAGTTTGCCTTTTCTTGCTACTAGTAAGTTTTTTATCAGCCTCACCCAATACCCACATAAATGGATTTTAGATGAAGGTTGGACAATCTATGACCTTTCAGATGTGATTGGACTGCAACTCCCATCATCCTTCCAACAATGAGGGATGATGGGAGTTGCAGTATAGCCATTCAAAGGCCAAAAATTGCCCATTCCTGATTTAAAAGGAAAATACAATGCCGTTATTTTATTTTTATTTTATTTTGCCTGCACTGTGAATACAGCTGATAAAAGGAGCCTTAATCATCTGAGTCATAATCTTCAGAAAAATATTACTTCTGAATAGTATTTGACTTGGAAATCGGAACAGCAAGGAAAACCTAGTAGTGGAGAACTGTTTCCCCCCCACATGGTGATTGGTATGACAGCAGCCTGGCAACAGCACAGAAAACAAATCCAACTGTTTCAGAAATTCCTAACAGAATTTATTGATAGTTATGGGAACAGATGATTATTCCATGTCTGCAGTGAGTGATTGAGAGGACTCTATTTTCTACCCGTTTCAGCCACATGTTTCTGTTCAAGCTGCAATCACCTTTTCTTTTAGTAGATAAGAATTCAGATCATTCCAAAGTGCTGTACCTGTCTTGTTTTCTTTTCGTTTTGGTTCTCTCTCTCTCTCTCTCTCTCTCTGTGTGTGTGTGTGTGTGTGTTTTACTGCTCCCTGAATCTCAGAATGATTGTAACAACTCCAATTTCATTGCCCGACAGGATCCTTTTGGCAGCTGAGAAATTCCCCTGCTGTTATTATCTAATGTGCTTTCATGATTATTTGTGCTACGACTCAGCACTATAAAGGACTTAGACATAAGCAAGCATCTACATCAGCCTACACAGGGAAAAATATATCAAAGCAATGTTAGTGTGAGGATGGGGGGAAGTAGGAAGCACAGATTTATTTAGCCTCTCAGTCTTTGGTATAATCCTTCAAGCACTGTTCTGGTAGAAACTCCATTCATTTCAATGGTGCTTGAGTAACAACATTACTTGGTGGATTACACCTTCACTTTGTAATTTTCTGTCTATTAGACACTGAAGAATAGTGTTTTTGGTGTGATGTAAATGCATGATGATGACTTTCTGAGGGCAGTTAAGATTTTCCTATTCCATCATGTCTTTCTTCAGGCTGTCCAAGAACTGGTTCTATTTTATCTGTTTCCCTGCCTTTATTGCTTTTTATCTGTGTGTTCTGTCTGTATTGTGCTTGTTACTGTTGATATATATATATATATATATATATATATATATATATATATATATAGAGAGAGAGAGAGAGAGAGAGAGAGAGAGAGAGAGGAGGGGGGCTTTATTTTGCCATAAATCAGCGGTTCTTAACCCTTTCCTTACCGTGGACCCTTTTTGAATGTCTTTTGTTGCTTGTGAACCACCAAGACTACCGTAACTAAAGATTTACAACCCTAAAGTGCATCAAATATTTATTTAAAGTTACTCATCCAGGGGTGTCAGATTTGGAAAGAAGGGAGAAATTAGTAAATGGCCACACTCCTATTATAACAGTTGTGCTTGCTGGGCATGTGTATGTGGATGCATGAGATATAGACCTTGTGAGCTACTCTGATGCATGCAGGGAGATATTCCTTAAGGCGTGTGCGCGCGCGCGCGCACGCACACACACACATAAGTGTGTGCATGTGCACACACACAGGCAACACTTCTTCACTCATAGACATCCAGAGCATGGCTTCCTCTGTGCTATAAGTGCTGCTTCTGAGGCTGCTCTCATCACTGTTGGTTACACCCATCTGCCCGCCTGTCTGCTCACTTTCCTCTCACCATTTCTCTTTGCCTGCTGTGGTAAAACAAAGTGGAAAGGATGGAAGGAAAGAATTCAGAGAGCAAGGAGGGATGCTCAGCTGGGGCTGCAGGGACTTGTTGGGCATCTTTGCCAAGAGTGTCTTCTTGCCCCCCCCAAGAACTCCTGGAAGAACCAGAAAGGAACTGCCCAAGGTGAGGAGGGCTGGGAGACAGAGGAGTTTATCAAACAAGGGGAATTGGAAGTATAATCTGATGGCAATCTGAACGCAATCATGGGGTTTAACGTTATTGCGTGATAACTCACTACACACAAATTCGGGCAATGGGAAGTCAGTCTGAATGCAATCATGTGGTTTCACGTTATTGCGTGATAGACTGCCACACACAAATTTAGGCAATGGCATGCTATTTTCAGGCAATGGGGAGCCAGTTCGAATGCAATGCATATTCACGTAACTGCACGAAACTAGCAACCTTAAGTGAATGCATTCTGGCCCCACTTTCTTTTCATTCTAATCTAAGAGAAATTCCTCCCGTTTGATAAACTCCAGAGTCAAGAAAGGGAGCAGGGAGGCAGAGCGGTTCTGCTGCTATTTGGGCTTGTGGAAAAGATGGAGCTCCTTCACTCCCCTCTCTTTCCCCTTTTCTCTTTCACACTCCACTTTTCAGCATGCACATGAGCCAGATAGGCCTTGGGATGGCAAAAGGAGAAGAGTTGGCCTTCATGGACTCCCTGTGAAAACATCACATGCCCCAATGGGTCAATGGACCACAGGTTAAGAACTGTTGCAATTGATTATTTTATTATTTATGTGTGGCGGTGTTTGGTTTTTTTGTTTTAGGTTAACTGCCTTGGGCATTTCCAGTAGAAATGGAAAAGTAGGATACATACTATTTTGTACATAATAAATACATAGGTATATTATGAAATATTATAAGGACTTTCAGAACTATGTGAAAAGCACAATTGCATTTGCTCACTGTAACAGTAATAAAGACTGCATTGAAACATATGACTGAAATTTTGTTTTTTGCCGATTTAGCAGAAAGCATAATAAACTATCTCAGCCATATGTGGTCTCCTCCCCTCTAATATCATTCTCACATTATTAATATTTAACAATTAATAGTTAGATATTAAAACTTGTAGCATAGATCCATCACCCTCGATCTTTAATAAAATCATTTTTGGTAAAAATGTGAAGAAGATCTCTAAATTTTATAGTTTTTTGTTGGAGATAGATATGCATGAAGAATTTGTGAAACCATCTATGATTAGATGGGCTCAGGATTTGGGTGAATCTTTACCATTAGCCCAATGGGAAAAAATGTGGGGCATCAGGCTTAAACACACTGCTTGCATAGCGTTAAAGGAAAATTATTATAATATGCAAAACAGGTGGCATCTTACTCCCTTGAAACTTTCAAAGATTTATAAAAATCAGTCCCGATTGTTGGAAATGCGGGAAAGGGCCAGGCTCCTTTATGCATATGTGGTGGAATTGCGAACAAGCTAAAAAATACTGGAGACAGATATATAATAAGATGCAACAAATTGTAAAAGTGAATTTTAAATTTGAACCCAAACTCTTTCTATTAAATATGATTTCAGATGATAAACTGGAAAACAAGCACGGAAAATTATTTTTTTACATGATCTCAGCTGCTAGAATGATACTTGCATCTCATTGGAAGGGAGATGCAGAACCTACATGGAACGAATGGATCATGAAACTTATAGATTTTATGGAACTGGATAAACTTACTTGTTATGTTATGAACTTGAATTGGAACAAGGAGAAATTAAATTGGCACCCTTTGGTTACATTTATAAAGTCAGAGAATATGATCTGCAACTTTAGTGGGTAATTTCATATGTTCTATAGGGATTTTTAAAAGAAATATATAAAAATGCGGGGAGGTATAAGCTCAAGACAAATTCATAAGAAGTAAAGATTTTGTATAAATTGGTTGATGGAAGATAACGGATTTCTGTGATTTTAAAACAAGAGAAATATCCATAATTTAATTAATTTAATTTAACTACGCAAGAGTGGGAAATTTGATCTTACCTTTGTATTAAGGAAAATATCTGGGCTAAATCATGTCTCAGTCTCTCCGTAGGAAGTTAATATGTTATGTTGATTAGGTCGGGGTTAATGTTGTCTTTGTATTAGTTGTAGTGGGTTAGTTGGCAGGTGTGTCAGTGTTAAATGTTTGTATTGTATTGTAAGTGTTATGGATGTTATATGTAGTTGTATATGTTTTTTATATACATGTATGGTAAAAGTTTAATAAAGATTATATAAAAAACAATTAATAGTTTAATAATTAAAGACCAATGCAGAAACAATGCAGTTTGACACTGCTTTACCTGTCATGGCTCCATCCTATGGAATCCTCAGATTTGTAATTTGTTGTGGCACCACAGCTCTCTGACAGAGAAGGCTAAATTTCTCACAAAACTACAAATCCCATGGTTCCATAGAATTGAGCCATGGCAGTTAAAGTGGTGTCAGACTGCATTATTTCTGCAGTGCAGATGCAGCCATAGATTTAATTTCCTTGATCAATTCAACAGTGACTATCTTCCTACTTTGTTTTGTTCAGCACCCAGTGACTGGAGCATCAATTACATGCATAAAGACTATCACAAATCAAACATGACATATAGAGCATTCACACACCTAACATTGCATAAAACACAAGTTTTGTCTCTCAATGAAAACAGTTCATACATTGAATTGCTAGGTTATTGAGGGTCAGAATGGGCGTTACCTGTTTTCTCCTTGCAGTGTATCATTCCTAGAACATACTGATGTAGTATTCAAAGAGAGTTTAATCTGTTTTAGCATAGAAAGACATAAAAGAATTCAGTAGCATTTTTAGACTAACTGGGAAGAAGACATTTGTAGCATAAGCTTTTGTGGACTCACTCCATTTCCATAATGGGATCGATCACTGAATCCACAAAAGCTTGTGCCAGAAATTTCTTCTTCAATGTTAGTCTCCAAAGTGCTATTTTATATTTATGCTTTTCAAACATAAAGGAAGTTGCATACTATCCTGAAATGAATCTGTGTGATTGGGAGGAAATCTAAAACAAAAATGACAGATATAAAATGAACAGAAGAAACACAGCATCAGAAGTGCTAATGTTGGTTACAAAGGACATATCATCAGTGAAGACATATCTAAACAACAAGCATATTTATATTTTTGGAGTCTGCACAAGGTTTTTGTTTTTTAAATTGGAAACCTGAGTGCATAAATCATCATGACTACAAAACAAGTGGGGGGAAACTCCTATCTAAAAAAAGAGATTGAGAACAAATTACTTGTTAAAAGAGCTAGTTCAAACGTTTCTTGTCTATGCGTTTCTCTATTTGACATTAGGCCAGTCACTGTCTCTCAAATTAGGCTAAGTAAGAGGGCGTTTGAAAGATATTTCCTGGCTTGTTTTACCCTACCAGTCTCATAAGCATATTAAATGAACACTGCTACTATAATTATTTGTCGTATAACCACCTGTTTCCTAGAAGCGGGACTCGAGGAAGTTCAGAACATTAAGTTCAAAACATTTTACAAATAATGGCCAATCTGACTATATAGTTTGCATTCTAGAATAAATGAAACCACAGGCCAAAACTCAACTTTGAATCACTGAAAGTATAGAGGTCCTGATTTATCAAACTCACATTGATTCAATGGGTCTACTTCAGCTATGGTTAACAATTGGATTTAGGGTATGATGTGATCCAGATTGTCTCATATTCTTATTTGACTTGGACTAGCATTAAAAGCAGATCTTGGAGAGTTGTGTTTTAAAAGTAATTAATCCTTATTACTTCAACAAGTAAATAGAAAGTGTTGCTAATTACATCAATAAACATCTTACAACATTATTTCTGAAGTGTATCCATCTTATATATTACACTGAAAGTCATTTGTTGCAGGTAGCTGCGGTATTTGCAACTCATTGCTACTACGTTATGGCTAAAACTGGGGATGTTTGTTTTTAATATGTCACCTTTCTCTCAAATTGAACCCAAGGTGGCTCACAAAAAAATGCTTAAAACCAACAAAAATAAAACAGTGCAATTTTAAAACACAGTTAAACCACCATATTAATCTAATAAGTAAAACAATGTAAAATCATTAGGAATACTAGGTTAAAAATATAAAATTATTTAAAACATACCAAAACAAAGAGCCCAATAAGAAGCCCTCCTGGGTGCAATTATATATTAAAAGCCTGCTGGTGAAGGAAGAATAGGAAGGGGGCCTATCATCCAGTGGAAGGGAGGGAGCAACCACTGAGAAGGCTCCCTCTCATGTCCTCACTAAACAAGCCTGTGATGGTCGCAGGGCTGAGAGAAAGCCTTACCCAGGAGATCATAAGGTTATGGCAGGTTCATATAGGGAGATACAGTCTTTCCATCAAAATTGAAAGTAGCAGTGGTTAAACCCTTGCTTAAGAAACCCTCCTTAGACCCCCTGATTCACAACAATTATCGGCCCATCTCGCTGCTACCTTTTTTGGGGAAGGTGATTGAGAGAGCAGTCGCCTTCCAGCTTCAATCGATCTTGGATGACACCGACTTTCTGGACCCATTTCAAACCGGCTTCCGGGCGGGCTATGGAGTTGAGACTGCCATGGTCGCCTTAGTTGATGATCTCCGTCTGGGCATGGACAGGGGAAGCGTGTCCCTGTTAGTGCTTTTGGACATCTCAGCGGCTTTCGATACCATCGATCATGGTATCCTTCTGGGACGCCTGGGGGAGTTGGGTATCGGGGGCACTGCTCTGCAGTGGTTTCGGTCCTACCTCTCGGGCAGATCCCAGATGGTGGAGCTGGGGGACTGTCGCTCCGACACGAGGGCCCTTACATCTGGTGTCCCTCAGGGAGCGATTTTGTCCCCTATGCTATTCAACATTTACATGAAACCGCTGAGAGAGATCATCCGGAGACACGGGGCGCGGTGTTATCAGTATGCTGATGACACTCAAATAGTCTTCTCTGTGTCTCCGACTGATGCAGTAACTAAGGATGGCATCTCTCCTCTAGATGCCTGCTTGGCGTCGGTAATGGGCTGGATGAGGGAGAACAAACTCAGTGTGAATCCAGGGAAAACAGAAGTACTGGTGATAGGTTCCCCGGCTCCGGGTGATGAGATTCGTCATCCGGTCCTGAACGGGGTCACGCTCCCCTTGAAGGACTCGGTGCACAGCTTGGGGGTGCTTCTTGACTCGTCGCTCCAGCTAACACCTCAGGTGGATGCGACGGTCAGGAGTGCTTGCTATCAGCTCCGGCTGATACGCCAGCTGCGGCCTTACCTGGACCGTAGGAACCTTGAAACTGTTGTACATGCTTTAGTAACCTCTCGATTGGACTTCTGCAATGCGCTCTACATGGGGCAACCCTTGTACCAAACCCGGAAGCTGCAAATTGTACAGAATATGGCAGCTAGACTGGTCGCTGGTACTTCCAGGTCAGACCATATAACACCTATCTTAAAAGATCTTCACTGGCTGCCTATTCGCTTCCGAGCTCAATACAAGGTGTTGGTTTTAACCTATAAAGCCCTAAATGGTTTGGGCCCAGGGTACTTGGAGGACCGCCTCTCCCCACATAATCCGCCCCGCACACTTAGATCATCCGGGACAAACCTGTTAGAGGTTCCTAGAACACATCTTGTAAGGACCTCACAGAGGGCTTTTACCATTGTTGCCCCGTCTTCCTGGAATAAGCTCCCCTTAGAGCTTCGCTCTGCCGCCTCATTAGATTCTTTTAAGAAGAATTTAAAAACATACTTATTTAGATTGGCCTTCCCTCTTTAGTTTAATTGATTTTCCTCTGCCCTTTGACTCCGAAATATTTGTGATTGATTATTTGTACCCTGATATGTGTATTTTTTGATTCCTGTTCCTATTTTTGTAGTAATGTTTTAACTTTTTATATTGTAATTTAATTTGTATTGTAAATGCTATTCTAACTGTTTTTAACATTTGTAAGCCGCCTTGATCATTTTTTTTGGAAAGGCGGGGTATAAATAA
>NC_056523.1:262139592-262237982 GCF_019175285.1 Sceloporus undulatus
AATTTATTATTATTATTATTATTATTATTATTATTATTATTATTATTATTATTATTTCAAACAGTCTAGACCAAAACTGTATAGGGATTTATATGTTATGACCAGCACTTTGAATTGTAGCCAGAAACAAGCTGGGATATCTGATATCCACAGCTTCCACAGAGATGGATGGGAATATACCTCTTATTGACTATAGTTCCATGTCCTAATACATGAATGGAGTGTTAAGGAAAAAGCAACATGGGACATACAGTAGTGAAATAAAACTTGTATGTGAGAGTCAGAGTGACTCAGCAGAAGCCAATTGAGAACCACACAGGTGTGAATGGTAAAGCAATTAACAGGTCCTGAATGCCAAGGACAAGAAGTGCATAGTGAATAATTGGACACACCTGACAATTGTTAAGTGGTCAAGGCTGAGTTGATGAAATCATTAATTGTGGGATGAACAAAGAGAACCAATGGGAATGATGTACACGCCTACTGGGTGGAAACAGACCACAGTAGGTGGTACCATGATATGGCTATAATAAGGACTATACATCCCAATGTATGGTGTGGGTTGTAGTTGTGGGTAGTAGTTGTGGATAGTAGTAGTGGATTGGAGAGTGAGGAGTTGAGTATTGTTTGGAGCTGTGTATATAGTAGATTAAAGTAGATCTTTTATATAAGACTACTGAGTTGTCTGGTGTCTTGGGTGAAGCTACAAGAACCAGCAGGACCCTGGTGAAGAAGGGTGAAGACTTCTGTGGAAGCAAGAGTGAGAAGGCTTGGAGAGTTTGTCGGGGTCTTCAGCCTGTTCTCTGCAACTCTTGCAAAGATACAACAACTGGCCAAAACTGGTCAGCGTGGTGCACAACCAGGTGGTGAGTTCCAGGCCAGGTGAAGAGCCACAACTCCCATCATCCCTGACATGGAGAGCCTCTGGAACTGTCTTCTATCCAGGCAAACAAAGCTCAGGAACAATAAAAGAGAACTGAAGTGCATCAGCTGTTAGTAGTGGACTATTCTTCCAACCCTTGTGAACCAACTGTTTATAACCTGGCAGATCTGTAATTCCTTACCAAACTGCACCTTGATCTTTTCCCACCACTCATTCCAATAGTTAGATATAGGTTTCAACCTTAAAACAGAAACAGTGTTGAAAATTAGAATCATACCAACAGGTCAAGTGCAAATTTTGGAGATGAAAACTCTTACTTTGTTGAACACTCTGGTAACTTTTAAAAAACAATATTGATAAAACAGGAAGGACTTACAGAAATGAGATATGAGGATGGCTGCCCTCAGCTGGCAGTTCCTTGGGACCAGCTAGTATTTTGTACTTTGTATCATCCAGCATTTAACTCAATGGTGCCTTCAGGGAGACAATGAATAAGCTTCCTTCCTTTCCTCCAAGCCTAGATAAAAATTTAAAACTCTAAAGAATGAGGTGGTGGGGGGAGACCTTTTACTACCTCCCACTACTTTCCCCTCTTTCTCTGTGGTATCATTTGATGCCTGCTTTCTAAAACAGAAGTTGAACAAATGAATCCTTCTGTCCTCACTTTCAGTTGTCAGCAGTGCTGCAGTGTGAGATGAAATAAATTGCCAGGCACTTTCATCTTCTATAATCAGCTCGGCACAGCTGAGTACACCCACAACCCTGCGAGCTGTCTCTGCCAGCACTAATTCTATGTGGAATGGGAAGTCTTTGTTACTACCACATTTCAAATGTTCTACACCGGAGTGGGTTTTATTATTATTTTAGGGGCTTCCCCCCCCCCACTCCTTCATGCTTCTTTCTCCCTGATAAGCTATTGTAGAATCCATTTTCCACAGGAAAGAAGGTTTTAGGTGGGACTATTATTTACGAGATACTCCTGAAACTGGGTGTTTCCTTTTTCAATGTGCACAGCACAATCACTAATGGTAGCACTGGCTTAAGAACATAGCACTTCTAAACTGAAGCTGATTCAGAGAAATACATTGGACCAGTCCTACACCAAAGTTCTTTTCTTCATTTTAAAAAGACCCTTAAAAGCTACAAAAAATCATAGCAATTGTAGCAACACCAGATATTTGCTACAATTGCTTTTATCTTTCCAGGACACACTTTAGTTTAGAAGAATGGGGGGTAGGGGCTTAATTTTAAAACAGACATGTGATAATTAAAGAAGAAGAAAAAAACACAACACAAGTGCATTATCTCCTCCCAAATTAATATTTTGGGAGGTAAGAGGAAATCAGGGGAAAAAATCTCTCTCATCTTACAAGTTGAGCATCAACTTTAGAAATGGCTCATGGGATTGTTAATGTATTGACTGTATTATTTACCTTCAAAACCTAGCACAGCATAGTAGATTGACATTCACTGTTCTCAAATGGTGGTTTCCCCCACCCCAGATGTTTGAATTCAACTCAGAATTCCAATATGGTTTGAGCTATAAAGAATGGAAGTGTGTATAAGGGGGAAATGCAGTAAAATTCTTCTTTCGGAAATAATGATTTTGTAAAGAAGCTAAATGGAACCCTATTTTAGGGTTCTTGAGATCTCTCCTCTTCAGGTTCACAATTACTTTCATTTTTCATCTTCATAAGGGCATACAAACCATGCTAGATCACACCCAGACCCTATCTAGCATCCTGTTTACACAGTAGCCAACCAAGAATAAACAATCAATACTGTATATAGCTTGATTGGGTGCTAGGAGTATGTTAGCTCTATTATTTTACAAAGGGCCATCCTATCAACATTCTTTCAGATTCTTCTGGGGCCCTTTCACACCACATCTAGACAGTTTCTAAGATTCCTCTTTAACTTTCATCATTCCATCCTGTGGAATCGTAGGATGTGCATTTTAAAGAGGAATATTTAGATTTCTCAGCCAGACAATCATAGTGCTGTTTGTTGCTTTTGTGTGCCTTCAAGTCATTTCCAGCTTATGGCAACCCTAAGGCAACTCTATCATGCAGTTATCTGGGGCTGAAAGTGTGTGACTCACTCAAGGTCACCCAGTGAGTTTCCATGGCCAAGTGGGGAACTGAACTCTCAATGCTCAAGTCATTACAGCACACTAGCTCTCCAAAGCCCAGGATTTCATAAGATGCATACATGCCAGGTAAGGTGGAATCACAGTGCTATAACTGTGTAGTGTGAAAGGGTCCCTGAAAATGAGAAGAACCAGTCGGCTCTTCCAGGTTGTGGACATTTGTACATCTGTCTCTAAATTCACATCAGTCTTACCCATCAGGATACAGACTTCAGCCTACTATCATACATGCCCACATAGTTGTGTTTGCCTGTGCATTTGTATTTACGCATATATGGCATTATACATCAAAATGAATACAGTTTGTTGCAACTATTTGCCAGTTCAGGATCACCACTGCAGCCTTATTTGTGCTTTAAAGTTTTCCACTCCTTGTTTACATTATGTGAATCTTGTCATAACATAGAATTGTTATTTTCCTCAACTGTAGCCGTATGACAGATACCAATTTATGATGATGTGTTGTAAGAAACTAAGACAGGTATGGTTCCTGAAATCAGACTTTGGACTTTACTGCATCAGGATGCTCTAGCACTACTGTAGAGCTAAAGCAATTCAAACTTCCATAATCATGTGAATGTAGCGATATAGGCAGTTATTGAGAGATTTCTCTCTTTAATGCAAAACTGAGTGATAATAATTATAGGAAGACTAGTCAGCGATGAATGAGTGCCAACATCATGCGAAAAGGGGTGGAATCAGATGTTGTAATTCCACTCCAATTCCATCACTAGTGCCTCACGTGGCAATGTCCTTTTCTGTATGTCTGTATCTAACATTTTATTATTGTTTAATGAAATAGTATTTGCTAAGAGTGCTGACAAGGCCAAAAGAGAGAAAGAGAGAGAGAGAAAGGGAAAGAAAAAGAAACCTTAATATATATTCCAGTATTGCAAGATTCGATGGCAATTATTTTCTCTGTACTGTTGTTATTAGCCATATTGGCTTCTATATTTCTAATCTAAAAGGGACACAACCCTCCCTTTTTCTTTTTCTTTTTTGCTCCTCAATTAAGATGAACAGTTCATGTTCACAGGGATGTCAGCCCTTGTCAGTGAAATTTGCCACTTTATTGAGCTTCCTGTCAGATCTTAAATTATTTTCCTTCCTTGGCCCATCCCCAACCCTGGGTGAAAAGTACATTGATTTGTGAACACAAAGCTAATGAACTGAGCCCTAAGTGCTAGGGTTTCAAGTCTCTTTAGAGAGGAAAATAAAAGCTTTTCTCCCAAAGTAAAAAATAAAAACCACACTATGAAAACAAACTCTGCACAAGAACTGTCTCTTTAAAGCCAACAAGATCCAACAAATGTTAATTTTTGTCTCGCTTCTTGGTGGAGTGTTTATATTACAAACATGTTGTGAGTTATGCTATAATCCATCCATCTCCCTCTTTTCCTCTCTATCCCTGGCATAATATCAGCACACAAACAGTTGTGGCCAATTTGTGAGGAGATGAGAGGGAGGGAGAGAACCAACAAGGCCTCCTGTCAAGGGGAAAAAAGAGATTTTATGTCTTCTTTAGTTCAAAGAACCCCCTCTTATTCAGGTTGGTGGGATTTTATCTACACACACTCTTTCTTTTTCTTAAAAGAAAACCTGACATGAGGTTGTTTGTGTCTGTTTGGGTTCTGCCAGATGGAAAGGTTTACTCATTAGAGGCAGCTGTTTTAGCAAATTACCTCACTCAGTATAATGACAGAGTTATAACAGACTATTGAAGAAAATCCTTTCATTTCCCAGTGAGATCATGATAAGTAGAAACAAGTTCAATGAGATGTTTGATTTACTTTGGAAGGTATTCAGTCAGACACATGGGATCCAGTTGGAGACAATGAGATATTTCTTTTGTTCTTTTTTATTTTAATTTTAAACATGCACATATTTATATATTGAATGTTTGCCCTTGCTTTGAAATAATTGCAGTGCAATCCTGCACTTACCTATGGGACTTAAATTTCATGTGGTGTGCAGAGGATTACAACCCAAAGTATTAAGTATTTTCTCCTGAGGAATAGTCTCCATTGTTTCATGTTACGACTGGAGGAAATTGCTTTCCATATAGTGTTAAACATTAGAGGGGAAAAAATAGAAACATAAAACTTACTTCATTCAGTTACATACCCCTTACTTTTTATTTGCATGCAGAGTAATGAAGAGTAATGAAAATGTTACAAATCTACCTTGGGTGGGTGGAAAGACTGGTGTTTTAGGACATAATTAATGATGGACCTTTCTTGTTGAAGTTCCACCAAACTGATGGGAAGCTGCCCAAGAGCTTAATAAGGATGGGCAGAATAACAAGTGTTATCATCTTGAAAGATTTAGCTGAACCATATCTCTTAATGCTAAGATCATATCCTGAAGATCCTTTTGAGTTTGTCACCTGGGACCTTCTTTTCATTTCATTTCAATATCTAAGCTTTTAAAGAAGTGTTTTGCTTTTGCTGCTTTTTAAGGTATTTGATGTTGTACTATGTACATAGACTAAAATGTGTGATATTATTTTTGTTGGTTTTTAAGGGCCAATGGGATCCGAGTTTTGCAATAGGCTGAGCTCTCAGAATATCCTAGTCATCATGACCACTGGTCCAAAAATGTAACTTTTCTTATCTGAAATCTGGATTCTACCAAAATTAGCAGATGTTCTTTCTAGGCTATGAAATCAATTCCAGAGAGCTGTTCAAGCATGTGGCCACATACCGGAGGCCATCCCAAGTGGGAAAGAGAATGAGGATTTTTCCTTGCAGCAAGGTTGGATTAAGGTCATTGGGGACCTGGAGCAGTTTTTTAAAAATGCCCCCCCCCCCCCGGCCTTTATTTATGTGGGTAAGCTCTTTAAGGACTAGTGGCATAGAAAACAAACAAATAAATAACTAGAATAGAATAAATAGAATAAATTTCAAACTACAAACATTGTATACTCTCCTCCTCCTGCACGAACATAAATATTCAGTGTCCCTGCATGTGAAAAGGATGGATGTGTTTTGGCATTCAGATTCCTTCTGGTGCTGCTTAAAGAAAATTTGTAGTAGAATTTCTTAGCTTAGAAATGAGCCATCTTTGCTTTTACTTCTGCAAAGTCATTGATTAAATAATCAAAGTCTATACTGTTCACAAGTGTTGTTTCCGCAAGCATGAGCACCAAAGAGTCCATCTGAGGTTTGAGCATACATGTCCTTAGTTCACAATTTTCTTCATCCTCTTCCAGTACTAAAGGCCATATTTCATTATTATCCATATTTTATTAGCTTCCTTTATATCCTGACTTTCCCACCAATGAACTCAAGAGAGTGTAAATGGTAAGCCCTGCTCTGCCTGTGAGATAAGTCAAGCTGAAAGAGAGAAAAAACTAAGAGCACCCAGTGAGCTTCATGTCTCAGACTTCCAAATCCTAGTCCAGCCTCTTACCCCTACACTAAACTAATTTTTTTCTGCAGAGTTACTGTGCACTTAAGAATACGCCACAAAGAATAATGCATAGTAAGCCAAAATTCAACAAGCAAGAGTTTTCTCCTTCCTATTCTACTGATAACCCAGTAAACCAGGGATGGAAATCTTGAGGCTCTCTAAGAGCCTGAATCTTATTGGTTGTCCAAACTACAGTAGATCCATTAAACCAATTGCCAAATGGTGAGTTAACATTTGAGTTAGTTTATTCTAGTTGAGGATACTAATGATATCCAGTTTTAGATTGTTGCAAGTAGACTTAGCCATCATAGCCAATGATGAGGAATGCTGGAAGTTGCAGTCCGCTATCTGTAACAACACGCAATTCCCACTACTGGACTAAACATAATGAATTTTAAGAACGATGGAGGAAGAGGAATCCAAAATACATAATACTAGAGCTATCACATAAAAGTTACATCAGATTGCCTAGTACTTATTTATGTACAAACAAGCTTATGATCAGACTAAAATAAGCTAAACCACACTAGTTTTGAGGACAACACAAGCCTCAAATTTGCCCTTAATAGATTTCCATCTGAATTTTTAATTTTGTGAAAATCAAATGCATGTTCAGGCATGGATTTTCTTCTTGCACACACTTATACAAGTTAGTCAGATACAAGTGCTAAGACTGAATGTAAACTATATGAACTGTTTAGTTCTTTTAACTGAAGTCTGGGGAGTAAAAAAATATAGTTTACACCAACCATTCATAACATGGCAAAATATTTTTATTTCACAAATGCTCAGGCTTTGCCAACTCTGTAAAATAAAGCCTTTGCAGATGGTAGAAGTTTAGCAATATTTGCAACTACACAATTGTGTTCAGAGTCACTTTGGCTATATAGACAAGCCCCTTGTTATATTCAGTTCTTATTTTTGCCAACATATAAAGCTTGGTTAGCAAGTATCTCTTGTTTGTACCTTGCAAGTATACATACTAAACTTGTAAGGATTGCCAAATTAATGCAGTTTGACACTGCTTCCAGAGTTTATCCCATCGCTAAAACCCTGGCGTACTTCTCCCGAGTTGAATTCTAACTCAGGAAGCAGCCGGGTTTTACTGCACGTAATTCATTACCAAATCGCCAGTTGAATACAGCCCAGGTCCCAGGCACTCTCAGCAAGCTGCTTTTCAAAGTTGGGAGTTTTCTCCCAGTGGACAGGTGCTGCCTTAGCCGAAGCAGAAAGAATGGCCCAGTAAAGGAAGGGTGAGTATAGGTGACAATAATGATCTTGCCTGGCACACTTATGATCTGAAGGAGAGGGACCAAGTGAAAGCCAAGCCAAATCTCATCTCCAGAAGCCAGCAGTTGCTCACTTCAACAGTTGCTGCCCTGACTGTCAAGCACCCCTTCATTGTGCCATATGCCTAGTCCTGCACCTCCAAAAAACATGGGCCCTGGTCTGGATCACTTGCACCAATTGAACCATTGATAATATGGCCCTGCCCTATTGTCATATAGAGCTGTAGGAGCTCTCCAGCGATATGACTGTGGTATGGTGCCCAAATGTCCTTCTCTCCTCCACATGGAGGTCAAATAGACAACAGTCCTTTGTTGGAAGATGCCTTTTGTTTGACAGGGTTGTCCTGTCTAAGCCTGGTGTAGACAATGAACCATAAGAAGGGTTGCCAAGCAACAGTAGACACCTGAACTGAAGCCTGGATTGATACACAAGTTGGCAGTTCACTGTCCTCTCTGCTGTGTTGCAAGCTATTCTATTTCTATTTAAATTGTAGCAATTATTTTGAAATCAATTACATCTACACATATAATTAAGCAAATGCAAATACATATTATTCTTCATGATATATTTACTTATTCTCCCCCTTTTCTGTGGTGGGGTGATAGATCCCAGACCTATTTTTCTTTTCAGAAGGGACCTCTTTCTCTTGTCAGTGGTGAATGTGTAGAAAGAATTTTCAAAGACATTAGAAAATACAGGCAAAAGGGAATTCTTGATTCCCCCCCCCCAAAAAAAAATCCACCAAACATGATAATCCTCCTCAAGCTCCTTTCTCCTTTTCCCCAGTCCTATAATAGATTCATGAACTACTTCAGCCTTGACTCATCACCTTGACTCATTTTCTGTTCTGCCTATGGCAGAGGAGGGCAGCTGAGCAAGGAAGATTGTTTAAACTTGTCTCCCAATAGCTGGGATGTGACAATGATATCTGCATAATTGCAAATCAGCTATGTGAAAACAGGCAGTGGAGATGATTCTCCTTATTTAGCTGGCCCTATCACATCAAGGGGGAGCTCAGCTGACAATGGAAGGCTATGTTGATGCAACTGCTCCTAAGCACCTAGTATAGTGCTGTGGAGCCTATAATACATCTTGATTTACAGAAAATCTGTGAGCAATTAAGCAGGCTAGATGATATATAAAATCAGCTAGAGTGCAGGTGACATTGGTCTTGGAGCAAAATCAGCAAAGACTCTTTGGTGTGCCTACTTTGCAGCAGTGAGGCAAGCCAGCAAATCATATTACACCTCTAGAACTGCATCCTCAGGACTTCTACCCAGTAGGACTTTCCCAAGTGCTAAGGAGTCTTTTGAGTGTGGGCCCAGAGAGCTCAAGTATGCAACCCACTGCTACTTTCAGTGAAAAATTTGCTAGATACTTCAAGGAAAACATTGTACTCAGGTTGACACCACACTTGTTACAGAGCCTGGTGAGATGTCAGTAAACTATCTGGCCAGTCTTTATGGGATTAGTCCCTGTTTTTGAGGCTTGATGATGTGGATAAGATGCTTGAAGCAATTTTGCCCTACTGCATGTAAGCTTAGTTGCCTTGATTCATGACTTTTGGCTTTTGATACCATTGATCATGGTATCTTACTGGACCAACTCTGTGGGATAGGAGTAGGAGGCACTGTTTTACAGTGGTTCAATTTCTTTCTAGAAGGCCATTTCCAGACAGTAGATGTGGGTGCCATTGGGTTTCCTCTTATCCCCCATGCTGTTTAATATATCTACATGAAGCCACTAGGGGAGGTCATACGGGGATTTGGAGTGGTGTGCCATCAGTATGCTGATGGCACTCAGAAATATTTCTCCTTGGCATCTGAGTCAGCTGAGGTTGTACAGGTGCTGGACCAGTGCCTAGATGCTGTAACAGGCTGACAAACTGAAACTGAATCCCAATAAGATAGGGAATCTGTGGACTGGTGGTTCTTGAGTTTGGAAACTAGGTAAACTGCCTGTTCTTGATGGTGTTGCCCCCCCCCCGCCCCCAAGTAGCAGGGACATAGCTTGGGAGTGCCTCTAGATCCATCCCTGTCACTGGAGGCCCAACTGAACTTAGTGGCTTGGAGTGCTTGGTGCAAGCTTTGACTGCTGTACTAGATACAGTCTTTCCTGGCCAGAACAACCTAGCCACAGTAGTCCAGGCACTGAAAACCTCCCAGTTAGACTACTGTAATGCATTCTATGTGGGGTAACTTGAAGAAGTCTGGGAAGTTTTAGCTAGTGCAAAATGCAGCAGCACTTCAACTGCTGACTGAAATATATAGACAGCATGCAATGCCAGTCTTAAAAGAATTGTACAAGCTGCCAATACATTTATGGTTTGAATTCAAAGTGCTTGTGATGACATGTAAAGCTCTAAATTGCTTGAGAGCAAGATAATTGAGACTGCCTCTCTCTTTATGAGGATTAAGATTTGCTGAGACCGACCTAATTTGTGTTCCACCAGTGACATCAACATGGGAAAGGCTCAGCCATGGCACTCCAACTGTGGAATGTTCTCCCGCTGGAGATCTGATGGGCACCAATACTTTTAACATTTAGATGGCAAGTTAAAACATGGTTTTTCACCAATGCCTTTGGGTTTCATTAATACAACCCACAGACTGTATTTTATAGTTTAAAAACTTTAAACTTTTTAAAATCTGTTTTAACTAATTGTATTGTTTATTATGTTTATCTTATTGAAAATATTTTACTGTTTAACCTGTTTTAATGATATTATAAGTTGCCCTGTCAACTCTTGATACAGAGTGTGTTATAAATATTCTATTAAAATAAAATAAAAATAATCTCTCTAATCCTTGCCTGGCTCTTCACCTTTCTGATGTCATGGGGTTTGTAGACAGAGGATAGGGTAACCAGGGTTTCAAAAAAACAGTAAGTGACAGTTGAATTTCAGGACACACAGGATTGATAGCCAGGAAGTAGCTATTAAATGGTGTGTACTGTCTAAACAGCAAATAAAAGTTAACAGAGCCATGTGTGTTTCTATAGAATTAGCATGTTGATCACATTTTTCAAATATAAATTGCATGATGCACAAATTTATTTTGGCTTATGAAAATCTACATTTTGGTTCGCTCTTTCTTTCTTTCTTTCTTTTTGGGGTGGGTATGCAGTCCTGAATCCATTTTCATCCTCACAAAAATGCTTGACAACTAAGATTAAAATTCAGAGTAACCTGGTTTGGTTAGGTTTAGAAAAATCTGTTCCTCTCATCTTCCAATTTGGGAAGTACAGAACTGAAAAAACATTTTCCACAAAACGCTTTTGACCTTGGAATACTCGAAAACAATGACCACTAAGTTCCAACAGCAGTTCCACTCAAATCTACACTCAGAGTAACAATCCAAGTTGACTTTCAGGGGCTTATCCAGGTGCCTGGAGAAGCCTGAAACACTTTTCCTTGTAAAGGAAACAGCTTTTCCTTGTAAAGATAATATTTCAACTCTCAGATAATATTTGTTCACTTTTGCTGCAAGTTCTCTATCTCTACTGTATCCCATTTGAACTGGAGTGGCAGAATACAACACAAGATGAATCATGCCAAAGCTGTGGATTCCTGTAGTGGGTTGGATAGAACTTTGGGATCCCTTCCAACTCTATCATTCTATAGATTCGCATGACAGAATCATAAGGTTCAATTCCCAGCTTCTTCATATAGCTTATATAACCACCGAGAGCCAATTGCATCCTTTTAACTTAACTGACTCCACAAGATTGTTGTTTGAAAGAAGCTAAGGTAAAATTATGTGCAATATCTTCAACTCTGGGAGATAAATGGAACAGATTTAGTTAAAAAGCCTGTAGTAAAAACATGAGTGTCATAAAGAATGTGATGCATTGCCAACAGCTTTTTAGGGAGTCTTCAGCATAGGCTGTACATTTTTACCTGGGAGTAAGTTCCACTGACTTACTAGGGCTTATCTCCAAGTAGATACATATATAATTGTAAATTTAAATTGAATATTGCTACATAGTAAAAGATTATATCTCACACAATGGTAACCCCTTCCTCACATTACTTTTATTAAGATTTACCCACCTACTGAAAGACTTGCTTCATCATAATACTGGCCTCAAACAGATGGCCCAAAAGGGGATGGGGTGTACACTTGACACACGCCCCAAACACGGCCAGAAGCCACCCCAGGCATAGCTCTTTTCCAAAGAGTCAGCCCAAAATTATAACCTATTTTTGATATAACATTGTGTTGTTTCCACCAGAAATTAATTATTTCGATGTGGCCAAGTTAGGTACAGAGGCATGTGAGAAGATCCATTTAAGCCCATTCAAGCCCTTACCCACCCCTTTCCTGGGCTGGGTGAAAAGAGATACGCAATAATCTCCTTAGTAACCATGTACATAAGTGGGATTTCAATGGGTTTACAAAGAATGTAGCCCTTTGTATATTAGACCACATAGAGTTATTTCTGAGGCCATCCATATTTCTGGTTCTACACTGCCAAGGAGAAACGCCACTGTTAAAGTAGGTGAAGGGGGTTGGCAGAGGAAAACTTCCACTATATGTGTGGTTCTCTCCCACATGAATGTATACTGGCCCTTAAGTGCAGATGAGGTATATTTTCAATTTGTTCTCTTTCTCCTATCACACTCAGGGTTTGCTGATTTATCAGAATCACAGGGAAGTCTATTGTATCTAACACTCACCTTTTCTGAGAGCAATTCTTAGCTGAAGAAATATTTTCCAGAAGCAAATATGAATCCCAGCAGGATTGGTCAGATAACGCCTCCACTGCTGTCTGAATCATTGTACAGACATGGCACAATATGCACAAGGTCTGTCCCAATATATGAGCCATGGGGCTTTTTAAAAACAACTGCCTTAAAAGACATTAAGGCAACTACTTGCTTGACTTTTCTTTTCTGTGTGATGATTCCAGAAAGCCTTCTGGGGATATATGGCCCTTCTCTTGGGATTCATTGTGTCTAAAATGATATTTTAGAAGAAGAAGAAAAAGAAGAAGAAGAAAAGAAAACAGAGCAATGAATTCATAACAATATTCCTTTGTGTGGTATATTACTATTCTAATCATATATTATAGCTAGCTGTATACTTTCTTAAAAAGCCAGTATTTCATCTACCTCCATTGCCTTGTAGGAACCCTGCTGGTGAAACGATGGATAGCTATAAAGCTAATGGCCTCTCTCACACTCCTACTTTGGAGGAAGAAGTGAAGGGACAAATTGCACACAGTGGCTTCCAGCCATTTCTCTCTCCTCTCTTCCTCTCTTTCTCTCTGTGTGTTTTTTAAAAATACAAAAGATAAAAAATGATTTTGGTGAAGGAAATCCTGATGCGCTGGGTGGCCTTCATTAATATTTATTTGGAGATTAATATTGATAAGCAAAAGGCGCAGCTTGCTGGTTTGCCTACCCTTTCAGTTCCTTGTTATTCAAACAGCTTGCCATGAGATTGCATCTTCCTCTGTACCCACAGCTTTAGAGAGCTCTGGCAGGGCTCCAGCTCACTTACGCTTAAATGGACACTCAAGCTTCGACGGACACACAGCTAAATAGAGGCCAATAATTCAATACAGTATGACTGTGCCAGGGCTGCTAGTAAATCCATCAAGCAGTAAATATCATCTGAAGCCAATGCAAGCTTTTATCTTTCCAATTTTGTGTATGTCTGTGTGAAGCCCAGGCATTCAGCGAATCATGTAATTTATTCTGCAGCACACAGCCTTGGCTGTCTCAGACACATCATATTGACTCTCCCCCCCCCCCATCTGTCAGGAGTAGTCAGCAGCACACTCCTTGCAATTCCACCCACCCCATCCCGCCCTTCATGCAAGTGCATCACATTTCATTTCATTTGCTTATTTATTTATTTATTTATTTATTTATTTATTTATTTATTTATTTCCACACTCCCAGCAGGACTGGGCAAAGACACATTTCCTTTTGAGCAGCTAATGCTAAAAGGGAAGGGAGAGGGAAGGAGAAGAACTGAGAGAGAGAGAATGAGAGAGAACATCTGAATGTCATTACAGCAAGCATGTTAAACATTTGTCCAAACCAGTTTGTTAAATCAGCAGAGGCGCTTCCAAGCAACTGCATGTAATGGTTCAGGAAGGGCTCCCTACTGCAATGTTTTTATTAAGCTGCAAATATGCCCTGTTATTTTCTTTTCCTCTTTGGGTCAGCCAGGATGGCAGCATAATGTAAATAATACTGAACAGCTGAGCTTATTGAATTATGATGTATGTTTGGGTGGATAATACACATACACAGAAGATGAAATTGATAAAGGTTACAAGGGCAAATTCCCCTTCCACATTTGTGTGTGTGTGTTTGCCTTGCTAGGTTGCATGCATACACACAAGCACAGTGTGATGCAGCTGAAAGTCTCTGAAATCTGTGCCCCACCCCATAAGAGAGATTATATCCCTGGGGAGGACAGATGGCAGTACTACTGACCTCATTTGCAGGGGTTAACCACAGAGCTGAAGCAAATGGGGCTTTGCAGATTTGCAAATCAAATTCATTCCCCACTCCCTGTCCAAATTCAAATTCACATACAGTATTGGGGAGGGGGGAAGCTTTGAATATTTGCTTTCTTTCTTGCAACCAACTTGGATGTATGCTCTGCCTATAGATTATGTGTACAAAATCAGATAGCTGGCAACATGCTACTGTTCCAGGAACCAAACCTTTTTTTAAAAAATCCTGTGGAATTATGGACTGGTTCTTGTATAAACTTCCCTGGGATTAGTCCAACACCTCTGGAGGGCACCAGATTGGAGAGGTTATAGATGTTGGGGGCCAAGAAATATAATTATAAATATACACAGAGAGAGATACATACTTTATTCTTTGCTTAAAGGTTGTACTGTATGCCCCATTTCTCTTTACTGAATCACACATTTGGGTTCTATAGTAGTAAGCTTTGTGCTTGTGTAGGCTCCCTCCCCAACAAACACACTGAAAGATCTTTTGCAAATTATGGCCTCCATTCATAAATGTTTCCATGCACAAGCCCCACTTACCTAAATCTGCCTATCAACCTTTCCCCCACCCCCCTCACAGAGGGCAAATAAGAGAATCACAGCCTACTTACATAGCCATTTACATTCATAGGCTCCAATTAGCCCTAAAGACCTATCACCCTGCCCCTTACTGCATGAAAAATATACACCCATAGTCCAATGCTGGGCATGAGGAGAATGCATAAGGATACAGCAATACCAAAAATAAAAATATGACATAAAGAAAACATACTTAAATGGTAAGCATGCATGCGGGAGAATGGGTAGCTTTTCTTTTCTTCCCTGTGCTTGCTTCTGAACTGCATGAACTCACCCTGTTAAGTGCTTATACAAGACAGTGGAGTGAAAACCAGACAATTAGATCAGCAGTGACATGTTGGTCAAATCGGTGTAAACATGGTATCCCCAGAGACGTGGATAAGGAAAGAATCACACTCCACCAGTGACATGCAATTGTCATTTATCGATTTATATATAGCACCATCAGTGTGTAGCATACCAGAGGAGAGGTCCCTGCCCTGAGACACTTACAGTCTACTTTTATTGTGTAGAGAGCTTTTCTTCCAACAACTGTAAGTCCTGGAAAGAAGACATTTGTATTGCACAGAATTAGAGCTGTTTTTAAAAAAAGACAGTGGATAAAATACTTGCACAAAGCCTAAATACTTACCTGGGATTAATAATATGGTTTAGACTTTTAGGTCTAACAAATGTTAAGTGAAAACTGACCCTATGTCAATAGCAAGTTTCTAACCTCTGTTTCTTCCCTCATCGGTTTCACTGTGGTTTCCTAAGCAATTCATATTTTCCCAGGATTTCCAGTTAGAGGGATCCATATGTACCTATGCTCTATTTTGACCTTCTGGCATTCTGTCTTATGACATGTTTCCCATCTGTTGATATTCTTTTTAAAAAGAGTTTTGGAAATTAAGGCGCAGTACAGACTGCGCAAATGCACCATGCTGGTGACGATTTTAGGGTTAGGGACCACACGGTTCCTAACCCCTAGCATGGCGTGGCGCCATAACAATGGCAGCATCTCGTGTACACGGGCGCCGCCATTGTTAAGTAAGCACTGCACGGTATCCGCACATTGCTTACGTAACAAGTACACCAGTAGTGCACTCATTATGTCAGCCCTGTGGCGCAAAAAGAACCTGTTTTTTCATGATCTTTTTCCTCTGGAGGGAAGCTGTGTGGTTTGGTGGCTGAGGCTTCCCTCCAGAGGAAATTAGGCTGCTGGCAGGCCGCCTTTTTCGGGTAGTCTGTCCCATGCCGAAGTAAAACCACATAGGTACTGAAAGTCTGAAGCGTATTAATGAATGTTTGACTGCTTTATGTGTGTGTTGCTTCTAGCTCAGGTGCATCTTTATATACAGTGAAAACACAAGATTGGCATCCTGCAAATGTCATATAAGTCACCAGCATCCATGTCTTTTTTTCTTTTTTCTTTTTTCTTTTTCTTTTCTTTTTGGTCACTGTGGAAGCTGGTATTCTCTTCAGTCCTCTGCAACTTCCAAGCTTCCTCCCCACTCCCAGACTCACCATTGTACTGTGATAGCCCTCCTCCCATGCAGTCCGATAGCACATTTGGAAAACCTCAATGGATCTCTGGAGAACATAACCAGACACTCCTCTGACCCTGCACCTCCCTTGAGCTTCCATCAGCAAAAGAATACTCATGGGAGAAGGAGTCTATCACAATGCAACGGTGAGCCCTGGAGTGATAACAAGGAACCCAAAGTGGAATCCCACATCCAAACCTGTACCAGGAGGGCTTTGGGCCATAGACTATTTAATTGCTACAATATTTTTAAGAAACAGATTCTTGATTTTAGGATAATAAAAAGCTTGTACCAGGCAATAAAAGAGATGGAAGTTAACAACAACAAAAAGGCAGAACAAGACAGTTGTTCAACAAGATCTGAGAAATCAAAGGAAAATTTAAAGCGAGATTGGGGGGTGCTCTACGACCAGCAAGGGAATGCATTACATGCCCTAGTAGAAATTTTTTTAAATGATGGAAACAATGGAGGGGAAAACCTATGTAACAGAGATTTTTAAAATGACAGTTTCATTTAAAGCAGAACCATATGAAGATGATCCTCCATTTTAAAAAGGGAAGTGGAAGCTGCAGTCAGAGCACTTGAGAGAAATAAAATAAATTACCAGAAACAGATGGCATACAGTATCAATAGAGCTGCTTCAGTCTACACAGAGAGAAACTGCTCTAGTCCTAAGTGAAGCCTGTCAACAAATACAGAAACCAAAACAATGGCCCACAGATTGGAAACATTCAATATACTATCCAGTCCCCAAGAAAGGGCACACTAGGGATTCCAATAACCACAGACCCACTGCATTAATTTTTCATGCAAGCAAAGAGATGCTGAAAAATTCACAACAAAGACATTTACTATATATTGAGTGAGAAATGTCAGGTGTCCAAGCTGTGCTCAGGAAAGAAAGAGGCACTAGGGATCATAGTGCAAACATACACTGGATAATCCAACACACCACAGAATTTCAAAAGAAGATCAGTCTGTGTTTTACTGATTATAGCACTTTGATTATGTAGATCATGTAAAAACTATGGCTTGCTCTTAAAGAAATGGGTGTGACAACATCTGTTTGTCCTGATACATGACTTGTACTCAAGACAAGAGGAAACTGTTAGGACAGAATATGGAGAAACTTCCTGTGAGCAAGGGGGGTCAGGGAAGGCTTCATTTTCTCATTATTTCTGTTTAACTTGTATGTAGGAAATAACATGTAAAATAGAATTAAATTTGGAGGAAGTACAGATAATTTACATAACTTTAAAGTAGACAATGAAGACATTGAGATAGTTCAAGATTTTCCATACTTTTGCCTAATCATTATTCAGAGTGGAGACTGCAGCCAAGAAATCAGAAGAAGACTAGGACGTGGAAGGGCAGCTATGAAGGAACTAGACAAAATCCTGAAGTACAAAGATATATCATTGAATGCTAAAACTAGGATGATCTGTGTCATAGTATTCTATGTATGGTTGTGAAAGCTGGCCAGTGAGGAAAACTGACCTGAAGAAAATCAACTCATTTGAGCTGTGGTGCTTGAGAAGAGTTCTGAGGATACTGTGAATTGCTAAACAAGTCTGTGAAGATGTTAGGACAGAGAGAAGGGCCTCCCCAGAGGATCATAAAGCTCTAATGAGATCATAAAGAGAGATATGTTCCTTCAGATATCCTGGACACAAGTTGCATAGGGCTTTATAGGTCACCAACAGCATTTTGAATTGTGTCTGGAAACAGGCCAGCAGCTGATGGAGCTGTTTCAACAAGGGAGTTGTATGCTCCCTGTACCAGCCACTGTTAGAATTCTGGTTGCAGTTGTTTGGACCAATTGAGTTTACTGAGCACTTTTCATAGGCAGTCCCATTACAGTAATGGAAATGGAATATAACCAAAGCAAGTCTTACTATAGTCAGATCTGACTTCTCTACTTAGTGTAGTCCTTCTACGCATCATCTTTCTCTACCTTACTTTTATTAAAACCCTATGTTGCTCTGAATTAAATAAGCCCTCTGGATATCCAGGACATTTTGTATCTGAAGTGTATGTTAATGCACGAGTCTAAATGTATTTTCATCTACTATACTGTATATGCAATTAAATTTGCTTCTAAATATTCTGAGTGGGAATTGATTAGCTCTGCTCCTATTCCTATTGTATACATGGAGGAATCATTTGTCTGTAGGCCAAACCATAACTATTTAAATCAAATAAAAAATAGATGGTTTCCTTAGTGACCAAAGCTGCCAAGCTATGAGTACAGTCTGCAAAGTACTGAGCATTAAAAACTCACAAGGAAGATGAAGAGTATGTGGGACAACACTGAGCTTTGTGGGAACATTAATGGGAGGGTAGAATGCCCTCTGAATATGAATTATGAATTTTACATTTAAAAAAACCCTCCAGAAACTTACTTTCACAGATACATTTCTGACTTCTGCCTGCTGTGTGTGTCTTACCACACAAACACATACGGTATTCACACCAGAACTCTTGAACTCCTGTTTGGTTCACCTTTGCTAACCTCCATTTCAAAAGCATTTCACTGCATGCTTTTGTATTTAGCACATGGCAAGTCATCATGCTGCATTCCCCCCACCCCACCCCCAAAAAACACCCAAGAGGAAAAGAAAAACAGCAAATTGGAAGGCAAAGCTCTGGACAATTTTCCAACACCTGAGAGCAATTAATGTTGCAATAGTCAGGAAGTGTCATCAATTATTTAAAATGAAATGAATATGTAACAATGACCTTCGCCAATAGGTATTGGCTTTATACTTCCACCTGAATAAGCTCAAGGGGAACAAAAACACCAGACAGCTTCTGGCTATGTACTGTAAAACACACAGACAGAGTATAGAGCAAACCACTATCATAGCTGCCCTTTGCAGTTACTTTATTCTGTGTGTTCAGCTCAAGCTGGTGATCTGACAATGGTAATACATGCACTACAGCCCTTTCTGTTTGGAAACCCTCTCTCTCTTTTTTGTCCACTGTGTACTTCTCTTGTCAACAGAAGCACAATAGGCCTTTATTTTCTTCTTCTTCTTTTGTTATTGTTATTGTGATAAAATAATATCAAAGGGCATTCAATATTTTCCTTGGGTTGTCATTGTAATGAATAAAATCTGGCATTTGTATGCTATTCAGGCTTGTTTGCACAGAAAACAATATAGCTGAAGCTGATAGTGGCTGGCTTTTTAAAAACAGAATTTTGAGTGTTTTGAAGATTTCTTTATATATTATATACCTTAATGCTGCCACTGAGGGTCTTGTACTGCCTATTAGAAACTATCTTAACTTCCACACAAGGAAGAAATAATATTTAGGAAGTAGATGGTGGTGAGGAATATATGTGGCCCCCAGACCACAGGGAGTTGCCCACCTTTGCTCTAAAGAAACTTTTCCAAAGACAGAGCATCACAACTAACAGGAGTTCTTTAGTGCTCACTTAGCATGGGCTGTCCCACAGGGGTATCTTAAAAAGGTCAAGATGACATATGGAGCAGTGATTCCTCGGGAACTCTGGCCTCACCATGTTTCGAGGCTGCAAGGTGAAATAGCAATCTGAAATACATTATTCAGTCCTCATGTATCATATGACATATCTGCTGCATGCATTGTCTTGCAGAAGGAATTTGATATCTATATAGGAGCCCTGGTGTCGCAGTGGTTAGATGCCTAAACTGCAGCCACTCACTCAGAAACCATTAGGTTGTGAGTTCATACCAGTAAAAGGGCTCAAGCTCAACTCAGGCTTGCATCCTTCCGAGGTCGCTAAAATAAGTACCTAGATTGTTGGGGGCAAATAGCTTACAGTTGGAAACCACTTAGACACTGTTAGTTCAGTATAAAGCAGTATATAAATGAAGCTGTTTGTTGTTGTTTTTATAAAGAGTTAAATTGTTCCTACATTCCTGTCTACACACAAATGCGTGTGGAGGCAAGTGCTTTGAACAAAGGGCCATGTACTCTGACAGCAACATTGTGCGGCAGTGCAGAAAGCAGCAGAGCCATGAGTCCAGAAGATTAAGCAAATCTGTATGCCTGAAAAGAAAGGATGGGTTGGGAGGAAGCTTAAAACGAACCAATGGGGGGCTGGAGGTCCAGTGGGTAGAGCTAAGCCTTCCCTGGCTCATCTTTTGTAAATCTAGTATATTTTAAGTACATTATAGGGGAGTTGGGGTGGGGTGAAGAAAGGCATAGGAAATAAACAACTTCAGTTGAGTTGGTGTCATACCATCTCTAGTTATAGTATCTGTTACTAAATTCAAACAATAAAATATTTATTCTGCCTGTCCTTCTGCCCTTTCTAATCAATAATATCCTTTGACAAGTACTTTAGAATATTTTGATGAGTATTCAAAAGGCAAGAGGTATAAATCAATTTTCTGTTCATTTCTTTAGCTCTTGATCATTACAAAGCCACAACAATAACCCCCTTTACTCTGATCAAAACAGCCAACCTCAGACACTAGATGACTTTTCCAGTCTCTTTTCCTGGTGTATGAGCACACTCCAAGTTTTGCTTCTGAGCAAGGATCCTTTGTATATTCAAAGCATTGTTGCAGTATTACAATTAACTGGAAGCAAAATTAAAATGGATGATCACATTTGATATGATTCTATGTTGGATGAACAAGATTATCCTGTGGTACAATTCAAGGATATAGCTGTGTTAGTCTATAGAATCAGTATGTAGAGAGCTCTTGTAGCACCTTTGAGATTAACTTTAAAAAAAGGTGGCAGTATGAGCTTTAGTAGACAAGTCTACTTCCTCGGATGCATTTGGTTGAGTGGTAAGCCAGAGACAGGTTTACATATGCCCTAAGTGTGTGAGAATCCTTTGTGTATGGAAATGAAGTGACAAGCTCAGTATTAACATTGGTGGTTTGTGAACAGAGGCATTGTGAACTAGTGTTTGTGCATGGAAATGAAATGGCAAACTGGGAAGATTATTGCACTGGGGTTAAAGCGTTCCCCAGTGCATTCTAACAAGGGTGTGCAAGGAGCGTGATGGGAACCCGATGGGGCCCAGAACGCTAGTTTACTGCACGGTGGAATGCTGCCACCGCTGCCGAGCCTTCCCATCGGGTTCCAGGGGATGCCATTTCTGGGGACGGTTTCAAAGCATGTCCAGAAATGGCATCCCCTGGAACCCGATGGGAACCCGATGGGAACGCTTGGCGTTGGCCTTCCACCATGCAGTAAACTAGCATTCTGGGCCCCATCGGGTTCCCATCACGTTCCGTGCGCACCCCCGTTATAACGCACCGGGGAACGTTTTAACCCCAGTGCGATAATCTTCCTAGTTTGGCAATGGAACTAGCCTGTAGTAAAGAGAATAGATGAGCGTAGGACACCCCCTTGAGGATGGTGTTGAAATGTGTTTGCCATATGTTGATGTACAGGGATTCCACATTGCTAGGAGCCCCAACTAGGCACGTTCTGTCTATTACTCAAAATACATAAACAGGGCAGCCTTCCATCATCTCCAGCATTGGAACACTCACAGTTGGAGCCTCCAAATATATAGACAATATCCTCAAACCATATGCTACCCACACTCCCACGTATGTGAAAGACACCACAGACTTCCTACAAAAAATACAATCAATCCACAACTTTTCAGGAAACACCATCTTAGCCATTATGGATGTGGAATCCCTGTACACTAACATCCCACACAAAGATGGCACAGTGGTTAAATGCCTGTGCTGCAGCCACTCACTCACTCACTCACTCACCTGGTGGCGCAGTGGTTAAATGCCTGTACTGCAGCCCTGGTGGCGCAGTGGTTAAATGCCTGTACTGCAGCCATTTGCTCAAGACCACAAGGTTGCGAGTTCAAGACCAGCAAAAGGGTCCAAGCTCGACTCAGGCTTGCATCCTTCCGAGGTCGCTAAAATGAGTACCCAGACTGTTGGGGGCAAATTAGCTTACTTGCTAATTAGCTTACTTGCTGTTCACCGCTATGATCTTTGGAATAGCGGTATATAAATAAATAAAAACAAACAAAAAAAAACAAAACTCACAAATCACAAGGATGTGAGTTCAATACCAACCATAGGCTCAGGGTGGACTCAGCCTGGTATCCTTCCAAGGTCGCTAAAATGAGTACCCAGCTTGTTGGGGGCACTTAGCTTACATACCGCTTAGGGAGTACCTAAGTGCACTGATAAGTAGTATAGAAATGTACTTGCTATTGCTAAGATGAACTACAAACCATTACAAACTGCTTTTACTTGCCGGACTGCATATTCCAATCTACTCCACCCGCACTCCAGAACAACCGGGAAGAAATTGCTCAAAGTCCCTACTTCAAGATATGTTACTACTTCTCAGAAGGCCTTTTCAGTAACGGCCCCCAAGCATTGGAATAGTCTTCCCGAGGAGCTCCGTCTCATTACCTCCCTTGAACTGTTTAAAAAGAGACTTAAAACCTTTCTCTTTAACCAAGCATTCCCCCATGTACACTGAAGTTATGTTTGATCCCCTTTTTCTCCCTCTCACTTACATACACCTATGAATTGGATTTTAATTGTATATTGTAATTAATGAAATGTGGTTTTAATTTTATGTTGTTTTAATAATTTTACTATGTACACCGCTTTGATCACTGTGGGAAAGTGGTATAGAAATAATAATAATAATAATAATAATAATAAGATGGAACTCATCAGGCACAGCCACAAAGTTCTACCAGTTTGTTCTCATATACAATTACTTCATCTTTGGTAACAACATATACCTTCAAGTTAATGGTACAGCCACGGGCACACTCATGGCACCACAATATGCCAATATCTTCATGACCAACCTAGAACAACATTTCCATAACTCCTGCACCCAGAAACTGCTCCTCTACTTGAGGTACATTTATGATATGTTCATAATTTGGACTCATACAGAAGACTTGCTCTAGACATTCCAACAGAGTTCTTCTACCCCACCAGCCTGAAACTATCTACAGAACGAGTTCACTTTCTGGATACCACAGTACAGCTACAAAATGGACATCTAAGCACCACACTATATCCCAAACCCACTGACTGCTACACGTACTTATGTGCCTCCAGTTTCTACCCTGAACACACCATCAACTCCATAGTCAACAGTCAAGCGCTCCAATACAATCTCATCTGCTCAGACCCACAAGACAGGGATTCCAAACTCAAGGAATTACAAGAAGCATTCCTCAAGTCAAACTACAGTATCCACTACATGAAGTGAAAAAGCAAATGAACAAGCAGGACTTGTACCCAGGACTGATCTATTACAGAACAAATTAAAGAGGGAAAACTATAGATCCCTACTAGTGGTCACACGCAGCTCCCAACTGGGACCATCAATGAACTGCAACCCATTCTGGACAATAACATTACTCTTTCAAAGACTCTTGGTGGCATACCTTTACTCACCTACAGACAGCCTTCCAACCTCAAAAAAGATATTCACCTACAGGAGGGCGCACAACACAGATGAGAACACAAGTAATAAGCCTTACCACAAACCAAGATGCCAATTCTGCCCACACATTTATCCAGGAAGTATCATCACAAGACCTAAGGGCATCACCCACATTATTATGGGGAACCTTCATGTGCTCATCCTCCAATATGATTTATGCCATGCTATGCCATACTATGTCACCAATGCTCATCAGTACATAGGGCAAACAGGCCAGTCCCTGTGCCAGAGGATAAATGGAGATAAATCAAACATTAAAGAAACAGCACAGAATTGTAGTTCATCCACAAACTACAGTCCCTCAGCAACAGACTGAACAAAGATAATGGCTTCCTGGCACACTACACACATTTCAACACTATCTGACTCCATCCTCATGGGGCTCATCTATTCTCTTTACCACAGGCTAGTTCCATTGCCAAACTAGGTTTGCCCTTTCATTTCCATGCACAAAGGCTACTTCACAATGCCTCTGTTCACAAATGACCATAGTTAAAACTGGGCTTGTCACTTCATTTCCATACACAAAGGATTCTAAATTCAAATTGACATTCTCACACACCTAGTGCATATACAAGGTGTTGGTTATTACCTTTAAAGCCCTAAATGGCTTGGGCCCGAATTACTTACGGGAACGCATCTCCCTATACAATCCGCCCCGCACTCTTAGAACAAATGGGAAGCAATTGATAGAGGTATCAGCATCTAAATTTATTTCTACTTCCCAAAAAGCATTAAGTATAGCTGCCCCTAGACTATGGAATGGACTTCCGGAGGAGATCCGCCTTGCTACATCCCTGGAAACTTTCAGGAAGGTGGTTAAGACAGAGCTCTTTTGACTTGCATACCCACCTGACCTTTTATGAATTACAGACTGTTCTGTATGGAATGAGAGCATCTGACCCCATGATTGTTGATTTCATGATTGTTGATTTTATGCTTTTTAATTCTGGTTTTTAACTTGAGTGGTAATAATATTGTAATGCTGTAACTGCATTTTTAAATTCTGCTGTGATCCTGCCTCGATCCAATCGAGAGAGGCGGGAAGATACAAATAGATTTATTATTATTATTATTATTATTATTATTATTATTATTTAATCCTGTTCCTGGTTTATCTCTCCACCAAATGCATCTGAGGAAGTAGACTTAAGTCTACAAAAGCTCATGCTGCCAACTCCTTTCTTTAGTTAATCTCAAAGGTGCTACAAGATCTCTCTACATAAAGATTGTCTTGTTTCAGCTTGATCCCTGGGTACTCATAAAAAGTACTACCCATGAGCATTAGGAAGACACTGTTGACAAACCGAAAGCTGCCAAGATTTCAGGAAGCATTTTTGCTTTTGGGGACAAGTTCTAATGGCTTCCTATGCATTTTGTCATTCTATCAATTATTGAAAAAAATTACTATACTATTTCTCTATAAAAATGGAAAGCAGGGAGAAAGATAACGTGACATCAGTAATTAAAGCTTCTGTTGCACTGGAACAGAAACTCATTGACTGGCATAATTGAGAGAGGTTAATCAATATGGCAATTAATAGAGTATTCATCACTATTACTTCACCTGTGTCCATCACAAAGCACCAAGATGAAAACAGGAAGTGCTTAATGGCATAGAAGCTCTTAAAAGCATCCGCAGTCCACTACTTGTCACTAGCATGTGAAACTATTGTGCTTTATATTAGAAAATCATTACAAATAACGAGTTGAGTCCAGATATAGTCACACTCATATAGACACATTGAAATCAATGGGACGTAAGGCATGGTGAACATATGTTTTATTCATTTCAGTACAGTAAACTTTACTAAATTTGGATCCAATCCACCCAAAACCAGGAGTTCCTGGTTGAACGTATCATGGGCACAATCCCAAAATGGCTGCTAGGGAAGTTGTCCAATGATAAAATGGTTGCTGTTGTGAGTACAGCCAGTCACAACACACCCTAGAAAGAGAAAGTTGTGAGGTGCAAGGACAGTTTGCCCAAAAATCTGTGAACAAGTGAGTGGGATGGCCTGGTGTAAAACAGATCTCCTAACCTAGGATGTATCCACACTGCAAAATTAAATCAGTTTTAACTATCATGGCTCCATCCTGTAGAATCATGGGATTTGTAGTTTGGTGAGGTGCTCAGTCACGTCTGTTGGCGAGGTCTGGTACCTCACCAAACTACAAGGGACAGAATCATGGCAGTTAAAGTGGTATCAAACTGCTTTCTTTCTTCAGTGTGGACACATCCTTGAAGTTACTTGCCATCTACACTTCAAAAGGTTACACTCAGTGCAGAGGTATTCTGGGGGAGGGGGGAATGAAGATGGTGGGCAGGTAGAGTCCAGTAATAATCTTGCTTTGCAAGCATCCCAGCTAGGTAAATGAATAGCAACCATCAGGAGGGCAGGGTACCAAAGGGGTACTTGCAGGTGCCATAGGAGAACAACACAGGAAACAAAGAAATGCAAGAACCTGATGAAGTCACTAGGACACACAGTAAAAAGGAGGTGAATAAAGAAAATAATTTGGGGGAAGGTCATAATGAACTGCCTACATCACCCAAAAAATAAGGATGTAGAAATTTTGTTCAACCATACAGTTTCTCATAGCATCATGTCCACAGTGTAATGGGAATATTGACCCCCCCACCCCCATTTTAACTTTACTGAATAAACTTAGGATCAGTTGAAAATTGAATCAAACAAAACAAATGGGGTATACTGCTGAAATAGAAATTTGTTCAAATTAGTTATCATCACATAATTCTTGCTGAGGTATTTTGCTAAATTTGGAATCCATACATGTCTTATCACACCAAAAGCAGCAAATGGGAAACAGCTACTTGGCACAATTTCAAGAATTTAAATGGTTGATTATTTAAAGATATCCTCTGTCAGCAGTCCTTTGAGCAGACTGCATGTCTGCTTGACCACATATTTTGGAAGGAGGTAAAAGTGTCTAGGGAACTACTCCTTGCCACCCTGTATTTTTTAAATTAAGTAGGGATGGCATTTGCCAACATAGTTAACAAGTCTGTTACCTCTTATTTCATGAGCCATCATTTAAAGAGTTGCATTTCATTAGCTGAAAGGTCACTTCACTCTGGAGGAGCAAAATTGATATTTAAGAAGGTTTGTTTTTTTTATCCAACTGTGCCTTAATTCATCACAGTAAAAAATATCATGACAGAACTGAGCTACATAAGTATGGGGCTTCTGGATAAATGTTTTAATCTACATACTCTGATCTGGTTTAGCAAATAAAATAGACATAATATAGAATAAGGCATGTTCCTTTAAAGCAATGCTGAAGGCTAAACTATATGTGACTGTTCATTGCATGTTATTCATCACTAACATTTTCTTTGTTTATTGGTTTATCATAAAATGCAACTGCAGAGGTTGCCTATTAAATATTGTTTAGGGAGAGAGTTAACCTTGCTCTCCTCTTGCTGTCTTTTTCACCAAAAATATTCCTCTCAGCTGTTCTCTCCCTCCCTCCCCTTCTCTCTTTCTGCAGGTAGGTCATCTTATCCCTTGCAAGCCAGAAAACAGAGCAGCTGGGAATTTTTAGTACAGAAACAGCACAAGATGAAAGAGACCACTACTCTCTGCCCTTCAGCCATTTTCCATTTGAGTCTGTGGTCTCCACAGCTGCATTCTATTAAAACACATATGCACACACAACAAACTATACATGGCTGAATGATGTAGTTTTGACCCTTGTTTCATTCAAAATCACACAAATCTACGTAGTGGATCTGTACAAGCTGTACTGACGTGGACTCTCGACAGTTTCCAAAAAGAATTTTCTGCTGTCCTGTTTGCCAAGCAAGGTCTGATATTGATGGAAGGATAAAACATAAGAAAATAGGTATATAGGAAAAAGATTATCTATGGAAATAACTATGGAACAAGTATGATCCAAAGAAAAGGACTCCACTTCACTAAATTCAGTGCTTCACCTGGAACTTTTCATCATACAAACTGCCTGGAGAGCAGGGTGTTAAAACCTAGAAAATGGCACCATCCATAAAACAGCAATGGGGAGTGGGGCCTTTACTTTCATAATCCTCCTCCTTGTCACTTTGCTTCTGTAGACTCCAGTTTTCCATGTGCTACACTGCTGTTTCATAATGTCTACTTGGGTCATAATGCCTGCTTGGATTACATAAAGGGTATTTGGGGGGGGGGGAGTCACCTATTTATACCATTGAAATTAGGTCTTTGCCCAGAAACTTTGCTGAGGACCCCTTCTCTTTCTTTCTTACTATGTGGACATGAAATGACATATATGTGCTGCACACATCAGAAGGGTGAGAGGTCCCTGGTTTATTAATAGTCAGGTATGATTTCTTTTTGTGAAGATAGCACTAGAAACTTGTAGTACTATTGCAAATGTTTAATTTGTTTACAGGTATGCAGGCAGAACAAAGTGAAAGCCAAAAGCATGTGCCCCTACTGGCCCACAAAAGTGGCTGGTGGCTTTCATGTTAATGGGGCAGTGAATTTTTTAGGTGTAAGTCCAGGTTCTGCACTTTGGATACCTCCTTTAAAGTTTGGACTGAAACCTGGAGAATATCCACTGCACCACAATCAATGATGTCATGAGGGGGGTGTAGGGGTGCAGCCTGTACCAGATGATACCCCAGAAAAGGGTGACACCTAGTCAGGCCCTCCTCCTGTCGTGTTCCCCCTGACTTTGCTGTGGCAGCAGAGAAGAGGACCCAGCATGCCCCACTTGGCTTTGCCATGGTAGGGGAAGGCCTCCTCATGAGGAAACCTCCACCATGGCAGCAAAGGAAAGCTCTGAGTGCACCCCTCCCAGATTTCTACAGTGGCAAAGGGGTAGACAAACTATGCCCTTTTGGCTGCCACCCCCCCCCCCCCTCGCCCCCCCCCCCCCCCAGCACCAGATGATAACAGGGATGGGGATTCCACTACCCACTCGCATGGAAGCCATCAGCTGCTTCTGACAGACCTGCTATTACATGTACATCAACTGGCACCCTAGCAACTGTAAGCCTTTTGGTCCTTTAGCCAATTCAAAGAGACTGACTACATTGGTCTCATTGTCTACACTGGCCCTTGGCTCCAAAATGCTTCTTTTCAGAGGCATCTTATATCTGTTCTCCCCAGATTTAAAAGTGGGTGACTTATACCAGGGCTGGCTCACCCCTATAGGCAACCTAGGCAGCTGCCTAGGTTGCCAAAAGTTTAGGGGTGGCACTGGCATGGCGCGGAGGTCGAGAGAGAGAGTCACACCAGTCTCCAGGGCACCACTTATACTCCCACTGGCCCTGCCCGCTTTTGCTCTTTTCTCCTGCTGTTTTTGTGAAGCTCTTTGTGTCATCAAAAAGAGCAAAGAGCAAAAGGGGGCAGGGCCAGCAGGAGGGCAAGTGGTACCCTGAGATTGGCTGGGCTGCGTGCACATGCCCCAGCCAGGCGCCCTTCGCTCTTCCCTGGCCCTGCCCCCTTTTGCTCTTTGCAAAGAGCAAAAGGTGGCAGGGCCAGCAGGAGGGCGAGTGGCACCCAAAGGTTGCCCTTTACCCTCCCCTGGGTCTCCTGCCTTTTGCTCTCCACAGAGAGCAAAAAGCAGGCAAGCCAGCAAGAGAGCAAAGGGTGCCCTTCGCCCTCCCCTGGGTCTCCTGCCTTTTGCTCTCCATGGAGAGCAAAAAGCAGGAGAGCCAGCAAGAGAACGAAGGGTGCCCTTTGCTCTTCCCTGGGTCTCCTGCCTTTTGCTCTCTGAGGAGAGCAAGAAGCAGGAGAGCCGGCAGGAGAGCGAAGGGTGCCTGGCTGTGCGTGCGTGCACCAAGCACCCTTCGCTCTCCTCTGGGTCTCCTGCTTCTTGCTCTCAGGGGGCACCAAAATATTTCTCGCCTAGGGTGGCAAAATACCTAGATCCGGCCCTGCGCCCTCCATCCTCTGATGACTCTGATGACTTAACACTCAAAGGGGATCTCTGGATAGGAGGAAATCTCCTTTTGAGTAGCTTCCCTTGAAAAGAGTAGCTTCCCTTGAAGAAACCTGGGCTATTAACAAGGATTCCTTGCCATTTTAGCAGGGCTAGACATTTTTTGTACAAAGTACAGCAACTCATTCTGATAAATGTCATATGGAGTGGGATGAAAGTATATTAAGACAGCAATTGGAGTCTGAATGGTGCATCAAGATTCAAAAATCTTGACTTTAAGTGAGGGATATTCAGGCAGCAAAACATCTTGCACTGGGAGTGTACTGAAGTGTTAGTTAGAGTTGTTAGAAAATGGAATAAGGAAGGAATAGTTTAAGTGACATGACTCAAGTGATCATATGAAATTAGCAAGAATGAATTTTTTTTGTGGCAACATTAATCAGTGCAAAATTGCTTTTTCTTCCTTGTCTTCCTCTCCATCATCATTATTACTGCCTTGAATTCGTTAAGGCATTTATGAATGTATAAACTATAGTTTATTAACAGGATAAATCGTTAATAAGAAAAGCGTTCCAGGAGGCTCCCCCAGTTACTAGTGCATGACAGGAATGGAGTGGTAGCCGCAATTCCACTTCCGTAGCGCCATGGGGGATCACACCCATGGCGCTTGTGTGACGTTTACCACATGGAAGGACCGCCATGTGATAAACTCCTATGTAGCTATGGAACTATGGTGTTTATACGTTCATAACTGTTTTAGTGAATTCTGAACACCATTATTACTATTATAATAATAATTATTATTATTCTTTCAAAAAGAACAATTTAGTGCATATTATTCAAGGCCATTGAATTATTCAGGTTCACACATCCAAGTAATCCTACTCTAAACATAGAAATCATTCATTTTGTTCCAGTAGATTTGCCACTGGGTAATTAATATTCAAGTATAACCACAGAAATAAAACTGATTTATACTAACCCGTAGCAAAAGCTACAAGATCTTTTCCCCTCCACAGTGCTCAAATTATCTTCCTTTCTGCTTGATCAATAACTTCTTGGCTGAACAGTGTAGCTTTTGCTACTGTAGTTTTAGCAGAGAAACAGGTCTAATGTATTGATAAAACAAAGCCAAAAGAAATGTGTGTGTGTGTGGGGGGGGGAATACAGTTTTCTGCAGTGCCAGACTAATGATCCTTAAGTGGTTTTGGTGAGGGGGTGAGCTATATAGGAAGCTTGTCTTTTACATAGAAACTGTGGTTCACGTAATAAGAAGCAACCACTTGTATGGATTACAGTTGTGAGCTGGGAATCAATTCTGTATGTAGCGCCTAATTTTATGATTATGGCTAGTGACTGGCATAGTAAGCTTTATCCCTAATCCACCTTCCATTCACATTTACTTAAATATATTTGCTTACCACCTCCCCTTTCCTGACAGCTTATACAGATGCTACCTTTTAAAAAAAGAGTACATTTTAATCATCTTCATTTTTTTCTCCTGCTGTTTTTGTGAAGCTTGTTGTGTCATCAAAAAAACATTGATCAAATACTGACAGGTAGGACAGAAAGCTATTTACTTTGAAACGGTAGGAGGGATTCACTGGGCAGGGAAGCACAGTTAAAAATCTGCATTGGCTGGTACTGACATTAGTAGAGCTATTCATAACTTGACTTGAGTGGGTCCCTAAAGAGCCAGATGAGTGGGCTTAAATTTCCTTCCAGAAATGTCATTTAAAAAAAAAAAAAACCTTCTGTGTAAAGCAGTAAAAGGAAGACCAAAACACAAGTTAACGTGCTTCAGAAAAGAAGAGGATTATTGAACAATAATTAAAGAGAAATGTAAAACCAGGGGCCCCATTGCTCAGGATTATTTGCTGTCATTTCAAATCAACTTGCTTTAAATCCATCTAAAGCTCAGTTGATGTTGAAATGAAGCCTTTTGCTTCTGGCTTTCTTTCTAAAAAGCGGAGGGGGAAGGGCAAAGAAGTGAGGCAAATCACTTTAGGATATTTGTAGGAGCTAATATAATTGGTAGGCAGCAGCGTTAAGTGCAGCCCTCCTTTGAAAAAGCATTTGTTTTCAAACTAGTGTGAGGGTCATGTAACTTCGTTATTCCATTTTCAGGTCCCATTAAGTGACAAGCCCAATTCCTTCCCTGCTAACTTTCATCTTATATGCCAATGCTTGTCTTTCGGCTCTAGCCTATTATTATTATTATTATTATTATTATTATTATTATTTCGCAGAACGATTTGAAATGGAATCTTAGATACCACTGTCACGTTTTCATTATGTTGCCCTTTCTATCTTTTGATGAGAAATCAGTTTCATATTCTTATCTTCTTTACTAAGGTTGAGAAAGGAAAAAAGAAAAGAAGAACCATTTCAAATTAAGTGGACCCAGTGTGATAGCACTTTCAAATGGAGAGGAAAACTGGGAGAAGCATTATGCTCTGAATGGTTTACTTTAAAAAGGGCTATGATACCGAAGTAGTCAAATCTCCAAAGTCTAAGCAAAACTATTGATGTGCACAAGCTATAAGGTCCTGTCAATTAATAAGGATATTTCTTTGGAACCTTGACAATGCCTTTTGGGAGGTACCTGAAGGATACCCCTCTAAATCACATGAATAAAGATGAAGAATACATTTATATGAAATGCTTTCTTCGTGCCTTTCAGGGTATTACTCTACAGCTTCCTAGTCTCACTCACTGAACATGAATAAGGCAAATCTATTATTAAGCATTAAAATGGAGAGATAATAACCCCCTGCAGCTGATTAGTAATAGCATAGCAACCAGCATACAACTGTCTATATAAATCCATGCATTCCCCTTTAAGCTTGTTTCTTTTGCCCCTCACATCGCTATTTAATTTGCCTTGAATCATTTGATGATGGCATTAAACAGATGCCTTTTGGAAAAGGAGGCTAAGCACATATTATTTATAAATGTGGTACTTTTCAGAAGGAAGCTTTAGGCCTAATGCCCCTCAGAGTTTCTACTGCATATGGTTTCCTTCTTGTATTCGGCAAAGATCTGCATTCTTTCCCTGCCACCCAATTGCCCCCCAATGTTGATAGTGTGATCATGGGGGGTGGGGGGGAGTAAAATCTCAAAATGCTATCAACAGAAAACAGAAGAAAGCCCTGCTGGATCAGAACGAAGGACAATCTCAACCAGTAATCTGTTTCCACTCTGCCAACCAGGAGAAACCCATGAGCAGGGGAGAAGTACAATAATACCCAATATTTATTCTGTTCATCTGGTCTTCTCCAGAAGAGGCCTGGTGGCAAAGTAGTTAAATGCCTGTACTGCAGCCACTCATTCACAAACAACAAAGTTGTGAGTTCAATCCCAGCCAGGGGCTCAGGGTCAACTCAGCCTGGCATCCTTCTGAGGTCGCTAAAATGAGTACCCAGCTTGTTGAGGGCAATTGGCTTACACATTGCAACCGCTAAGGGAGTGCTTAAGCGCACTGTAAGTGGTATAGAAATGTACTTGCTATTGCTATTCTCCCTATTAGAGTGTCATAGCACAAAGGAGTCTCATTTACTGCTGTGCCAATAAACCCAGTAGAATCCACCTACCACAAGATAAAGGAATACAGTACTAACCAGAATAAGTTAAAATGACTTCAGAAAGTAAAATGTATTGCCCTGCCTTTTCAATACTGATGCTTGGAAGAATAATACTGGGACACAGATAGATATATATGTTGTTATGACAAGTAATAGTGCAGTCAATATATTTCTGTTATTCTGTGAGGATTGCATGTGTACTGTCTGTCAGCTCAGAAGAAGGCATAGCTGTAGACACATGAGATACAACCTACAAATGTTTTAGGTGCCAAGTCCCACAATCCCTGAACATTGGTCATGTCTGCTAGCCTGCTTTCACCTATCCATGCCCAGGTGACTGCCTGAGATATTCAGTGGATGACTCACTGGTTGTTGTACAGCTATTAGAAAGGAGGCCTTTGTGATGGTGGCACATACCCTCTCACCCATACTTTAAATACCTGTTAAAAACTATCCTTTTACACTAGGCATTATTCTAATGTACAGAAGGAGGTAGGTTTTTGTGCAGCGGGCAAAGTGGCTCCTGTTACTTTTCAGTCTTTATAACATTATATTAACAGCCTTGTTTGTTAATGCTATTGTTACTGTATGATGTTGTATATTTTATTGTTTTTAGCTCCTTTTAATTGAATTTTTATGTAAACACTTTGTGCTTTTTTAGTCTGTAACCCTGCTTCGATCCACCGGGAGAGGCGGAGAAACATAAATAATAATAATAATAATAATAATAATAATAATTATTATTATTATTATTATTATATTGTTGGAAGTGACCAAGCACAAGGTTTCTCAATTTGTGACTCAGGCGATACATGCATGAAGATCTGTCTAGCTGTTTTTTATCCAGCTCTGTTGCTACAGACATTGTCAACGCCATCCAACATTCCTTTTGCACCATTGCTGTAGGTTTCGCTGGCACCTAGAAATCATTACTTCTTATCACCAGATTTTGTAATGACTTTTCATCATTACATAAATTTCATCTATTCTGGTTTCATCCCTCTTTATTCCTTCTTCCTATCAGTCTCTTCATTTCTTCATTCATGCTTAGTGTTTAGATTGAATCCTGGTTAGCAGTTAGCACAGACTTTTCCTGTCTGATTACCGTTAGAGCTGTGCTCTTTTATTATTGTTTCTTGGGTGTTTTTAATTAGGACTTATTTTGAAATTGTTTCTTTGTATATCTGTTATTTGTTTTCAAATTACTTTATTGTTTTTAAAGTATTTTTTTAAACTATTACCTATGATTTTAGTATAAACTCATAAGTACTACAAATAGATAAATAATAAAATAGTGCTGGCTGGGACTTTCAGGGGATAAAGTCCAAAATTTCTGGAGCATATCAGTTCATCTTGCCTTATATTGGCCCTTAGAAGTGGCAAATGTGGAGAACTCTCCATTTGTAGCTATGATGAGGGTGCAAAATGAGGGTGTTGCCCCCCTAAAATAGGAATTCTGCCTCTCAAATTAAATTCTTTTCTTTTTATTTAGAAATATAGTTTAGGTATCCAAAGAAAAGCAACATGCAATTTTGGCAAGACAATGCAAACATAGGACATATAACAGTTCTAGGTGTGAATGATTTTTGCTCTCTCTCTCTCTCTCTCTCTCTCTCTCTGCACTGCTAAACATCTGGGGGCAGAAGGATGATTTCATTGAGGAGGCAATGTCCTCATCTGCTCCCAGTAGCTACACTCTTGTTCTCCATAGACTACAGAGGTTCCTAGCGGTATGTCACATTCTCTAACAGCATCTGCAACCTCTGAAGGTACAAAGTGATTAGTGGCACCTGGTACATGTAATCACATTCAGCCATATCTTTAGAGGACCATTTTGTATTGAAATGTCCTTACTCTCCTGCTCTGCTCTTGAATCTGGGCTTGAAATGGCTTTAATGCTCCTAAAGCAGATGGATTCAAAATCACCAAAGAACACTTCTAAGCCATGGTTCTGCATTATTTAGTCATACCTGATATAATTCTGTAAATGACTTAGATGTTGTCCTTATCTTCATATTTCACCATGTCCTTACTCTTGTTGAAATGCTGACATATTTAAAAGGGTCGAAAAACATTTTAGGCCTATACAGATTATCTTTTTAATTATGTTCCCTCCCTCAATCTCCTTGGAGAGAAGGATATGAAATAAATAAATAACATTATTATTATTATTATTATTATTATTATTATTATTATTATTATTCCTTCCATCCTGCTATATATTGGAGCACCAACTGGTGGTTCTCTAATATGTAGCAGAGAGAGAAGAGGCAGCAGAAGGAGGAATGTCTGTGGGGTTGCAACCACTTGAAGCTGTTTGGGGAAGGAATGTCTCTGGGGAAGGAGCAGGAGGAATATCTGGGGTCAGTTCTTGGAAAGTGTCTTTTGTCTTGTTTTGATGTGATAGACAGCTCAGCAAAACAAATCTAACATGCTATAGAGAAGTAAAAGAAAAACATATATCCTTAAAGGCTTCAAATGCAAAAGCCTTATGCTTGACCCCATCCTGCATTGGTACCTCTGATGGCTCTTGTGACCATGAGTGTTGTCAACAGCAACATTGTTGAGGACTTGCATCTCCAGTTTCCCACCATAATCCAGAACAACCTCAATCCAGAATATTCTGTGTAATTATAACATTTCTGGTTTCTGCACACAGCTGCATGTTTTGTATGGAGACAAGGGCAGAACTAGCAATGTGCCCTGCTGGAATTTTAGACTGCCTGCATATGTTGGGTGTTGAAAGCAGCCCTGTGTCTGGATAACAGGAAATTTTCCAACTCAAAGAAACATGTCTGCGTGTAATCTGACCATCTGTTTTTTCTTTCCAAGGTTAAATGATAGAAAATTAACTATGGTTTGTTTTTTCAGTGTCTTGGTACTTAAATATCTAGCTCCAGGCAACTGTTATGCAATATTATCCAAAGGGTCCAAAAAAGTTTTTAAATTGGTTGGAAACCAATTGGTTTGGAAACTGCTACAAACATTTAGCTAATACTTAGAAGAATATGAAGAGTAATAATAGTGTAATACAATGTCTGAAGATGCCTGTCTCAGTGCATCCAGCTACAGAAAAAGAGCTGCTTGTCTGTGGTCATCCTGCTGATCTCTGGAAACATGGAAATAGACATCTTGAGGGAGTGGTGCCCTGCAAAGGTATGAAGGACATAGCACTGGGAAACATATTAACAAAGATGTAACTGTTTCTTCATAACTATATATAATCAAGCCTCTATATAATGAGGACAAAATAAGATGATGATGGTAGAAGCACACTGAAGAACTCCATAGAAGAGACAAAGGGCTAGCAGATTCATTCAAGGAAGAGCCTTTTAACAAAGAACCCACAATTTTAGAAAATGAAGTGGAAGCTGCTCTCAAAATGCTAGGGGAAAATAAATCACCAGGAACAGATGGCATATCAATAGAACTGTTTCATGCTAAAGAGACAAAATCCATCCACATTCCAAGAGAAATCTGCCAACAAATATGTAAAAGAAAACAATGACCCATAGACTGGATACATACAATTAATATTCCAATCCCTACAAAAGGGAATAATAGGGGTTGAAATAACCATATGTCTGTTGCATTAATTTCCCATGCAAGCAAAGTAATGCTCAAGATTTTAAAGCAAAAACTTTTAACATACATTGAATAAGAAATGCCAGATGTTCAAGCTGGGTTTAGAAAAGGAAAAGGCACTGGAGATCATATTGCAAACGTGTGCTCCCTGTGAGTATAAAAGCAGGGCTGAAGAGACCATCTCCTGCAAAGGCAAACTATGGTGTGTTACAGATGTGCCGAAGGGGTGTATTAGGGTTAGGAAGGGGCATAGTAGGGTTGAGAAGGGGCATCACTTCCGGATGCCCCTCAACCCTAGTACGGACCGAGTCCGTACAAAATGGCGGTGCCCATCCACACGGGGGCCACCATCTTGACGTAGCAGATGTGTTGCATCTGCATGTTGCGTGGCGCAAATGATGCAGCGAGTGTGCCATTCGCGCCTTGCGGCATCATAAACGAGCTGCAAAGAAAAGCACCATTTTGGGGCTTCTTTTTGCAGTGCAGGGGAGCCGCGCGGTTTGGACGCTGGGGCTCCTCCGCTCTGCAAATGGTGGTGGCGGCAGACCACCCATTTTGGGCAGTCTGTAACGCGCCTGAGTTCCTGAAGCTGCAGTTACTCCAGAGGCTTTTCCCCCTGGGACCTTTGGCCTACTTCCATCTGCCTTGCCTCACCAAGCTGTGTCCCTGTGAGTATAAAACCAGGACAGAACTGCTGCAACATCCTCTCCCAGGGCTGAAGAAACCCTCCTTCCACCATCCTCAGCAGCTGGGACATCAAACAGAGGCTTCCAAAGCCACCTTTCCAGATCTAGTAGATCCCTCGTGTCTTGTGATGTTCAGGCAATGTTATCAAGCAATGTTGGCTTCTACTTTTCTGCTTTTGTCATTGTTACATTCTCTCCTGTTGATTATTGGATACGGAATCCTTTCTTTCCCATGACTCCATGCATTTCCTCTAATCTGGTCCCTATTCAACCCCTCCCTATCTCCCAGCTGTCATTCTTTTGTTCACTCTGTAGCTGTCGTTCTGTTGCTCCGAAAGCAACAGCAATCCACGCTCTTTTTCTCTCTAGATCATTTAATCTTTTTGTTCTTACTGAAACCTGGCTCCCGGTCCATCACATTGCTACCTCCGCTGCTCTTTTTTTGGGCGGTCTTTCTTTCACCCATACAAGCCGCCCTGAGGGTCGTGGAGGAGGGGTCGGTATCTTTGTTTTTTTGTGGGTTTTTCAGGCTATGTGGCCATGTTCTAGAAGATTTTCTTCCTGACGTTTCGCCAGCATATGTGACTGGCATCTTCAGAGAATGCTTGCTTGGAAAAAGTGGGTCTAGCCTGGGAATGCAGGAGTGATTTGTATGTGTATTATTCTGTGCTGATGGCAGGCCTCAGGCTGGGAGGCTAATGCAAAAGAGGATTAATGTCTGCTAATTGGTGAACATGATCTGCAGGGAAAGCCCCTGACTCTGAATGGTTTCCCATTTGCATTTGCTGAGTCCTTATTTTGCTATTCCTCAGGACTGGTAGCCAAATTTTGTTCACTTTAAGGGCTTTCCGGTTGAAATTATCCAGATCTTTGTGGATTTCAATAATAATAATAATAATAATAATAATAATAATAATAATAATAATAGGATTTATTTATATGCCGCCCAATCACTTGGAATCCGGGAGGCTGACAACAGAGAGAACAATAGACAGTTCCCTGCCCTCAGGTTTACAATCTAAAAAGACACGACACAAAAGGAGAAGGGAATGGTGAGGGGGGGAAGGGGATCAGGTCCAGCATTCTTCTCTCCCTCTGAGGTCTGGACCAAGGCAGATGGACCGGAGGGAGGGCTCTTCTTCAATGGCTTCCTTGTGCATCCTGACATGATAGTGGTTGGCATGGTCTAGATTTCAGTATTTTCAAACAGTATTTTATGCCCAGGATGGTTTGTGGCATGTTTATATTGGGGGGCGGCGGCGGGGGGTGTAAAAAAAAGGTGGCAAAGATATCAAAACAGTTAACGATTTTTGTATTTCAAACGAAATATTGATATACTTCACATGAAGGAACTAGCAAAACGCCCTCTGAGTATTCCATGCCTAAGGAAACCCTATAAGATTCATGATGTCACCATAAGATTTGAATACACACACACACTGCCAAAATATAATAGCCAGACACCAGTTGTTCCTCCATTCTCATAATGGGGAAGAGAGGCTGCCAGCTCCCTCTACCATCTGAACCATGGAATAGTGGCTCTGTTTGTGCTGCTCCCAAAATCTAGGGAAAATTTAGAGGATGCACAATGTGCAGAGAGGTAGGAAAGCCACATTTCATGAATATAAATGTTAAGTTTGTTCTATTCAGTGTAGGAAAGCTAAGTCCAAGCCCATGGCATCAAATTCAATTTTTTTTAAAAAAATAGAATTTACATAGTTCACAGGAAGATTATTCCCATTACTTTGATTTTGATCAACATCTTCCCTCTTCTTCCCAAATGGGCACACAACCTTTTGATGGGTGCACACTTAGGAGATGATGGCCACAAAAAACCTGTGACAACAGACAAGTGCTTTTAAGAAATACTGCTTCTGCTGCGTAGTTCCAGCTTCAAAATGAAATTATTCAGTTTTAATCTCCAAGGATTAAAACAATATGATATCATGGGTTTTTTTACAAGACCACCCACTAACAGCAGTTGGGGACTGGACGGACAAAGAGGAAATAAAATGAATTTTAAACATTCTGGGAGTGGGGAGAGAGAGAGAGAGAGAGAGAGAGAGGATATTACATTTTTATTAAAACAGATAACAGAAATGCTATCAGGACAGCAGCTTTCTATTGCCTGCTGAGTCCAGTAATGAGGAATTGGGGCTTGGTAAATAGTAGTGTCAGAATGAACCTATGGATCCACAGTGAGAGGTGTAAAGCAGATTCATTCTTGTGCAGAAAGTAATCTTATGAAACATTTATTTAAGAAACACCAACTTTTTGGTGTGTGTGTGTGTGTGTGTGTGTGTAAAACCCAGATACTGCTCCCCCCCCCCCGCCCAACACACAAACATTCCTTGTAGCTGCTGTGGATGGAAATTGTCTAAGAACATTACGAAATTAATTAGAAGCATTTGACAACCTTCTAAAAGGGTGAAATGTTTCTTTCATTCCTAATGAGATGCACTTTCTGATTACCTAAATCAGTTGCATTTAAAGAAAGATTAAGCTCACTGCTGGTCTGCTTTAATATGCAAAGGTTGTAATCTTAAACCCACACCCAATGACATCAATCTAGTTATGTCCAGATATGTGTGTTTAAGTATTGCAGAACAGGAACAGAGAAAAGCAAGGATTTTCACAAAAAGCATATCACTGAGGGTGGGGATTTCCTGATCTCATTGCAATCAGAAAGATATTCATCTTATTTTTTGTGGGATCTATCTGTGCTTTAGATCATGTTTGGTTGTCTTTGACTATTAATCTGGCTTTATTCCCTGCCCTCCCTGCATCTATACTTCAGGTCTGCATAGCAGGAAAAGCTGAGTGGCACCCACCTTCTGAGTTGATTGGACTGCTGAAATGGTCCCTTTTCCATTTGATGGGTCTAGCTGATTCAGCTCGGAGGAGGGAGGAGTGGTATGACATTTATAACAGACCATCAGTAAAGTGGAACAGCTCGAACACTGTACTTAAAATTCAGAGCATTAAAGAGTTATGACAGTGAAGTATGCTCTGGATGAGTCGAAGCAGTAAGCATGAAAAATGTAAAATATATTAGCTCCTTTTTAGAGGTAGGGCAGGCTTGCTCATTCTTCGAATATTTGATTTTGTAATCTTCTGTGCATTCGTTTCAGAAAAGTAATTATTTTTGTATGAGTACGTTTGCCAATAAAATGTCATATACGCTAAGAGGAGGACAGTAAAACACATAATGCTACACTTTTTTCACATGAAATGGCAATGGATTTAACATCAGGTAATTACAGAAGCCCAGAGAGAAAGAGAGTGTAATGAACAATATTCTGCATTATAATACAAAGCACTCATATGGCTCTTCTTTCATGTGCTGCCTTTGCAAATCTAAAGGCCAGCACTGAAAAGCCCAGCATTGGTGTGGTGCATGTTAAATACAGGTATTTCTGCTTTGCTCCCAAAATAGGAATGGGGGACAAGAAAATGTACCAGCAGGAGATACAGCAGTTGCACACAGAATGTCTGCTCTGGCAGACAATTATCCATGCTGAAAAGGCATGCATTTCTGTGAAAGTCAGGATTGAGGAGGGGGGGGCATGACAGCATATGATTTTAGGCAATGTAGCTTTTCTTAGAATGTGCTGTGAAATTACACCGGTAATTCCCAATATGAGTGAGATGTCTTAAGAATAAATAACGTGCTCTGAAATTCAAGAATTATGCCTATGTCCTTATAACAATATGAGAGGGGAAGGTATTAAATAAGTACGTGTAGGAGGTATAGTAGTGAGAAATAATAATAATAATAATAATAATAATAATAATAATAATAATAATAATACCCCATAGATATATCAACCCAGCCCTGTGATGTGCCTTCAATGGCAGTGGAAGTAAATTCCAATCGTGTCCTTCAAGGATTACAAAAAGACATTAGCACAGTGCAAAGAGAAGTCTACAATTCTCCCGACTTAGACCTTCAAAAAGACTTCAATGAAATGAAGGGGTCAAGGCATCAAGCCCTGCCAGCTCACATCTCTTTAGCTCTTCGACAGTTTCCTTTTGATATTTAGGTTCTGACTTTGGACAGGAGCTTCAATTGGAGTTCACAACCAAGTGATTCTGTGCTAAGAACAACTTTGCTTGGCAGCAGGAGCTGACACATAAGGCTCCATTCTTATGAAGGACCAAATGTGCCTTCTGAGGTAGAGACTGTAATAAGGATCTACCAAAAGGAAGAAAGCCCCAGTTCCTGACCTCTTGCCTAAATGAAATAGTTCTCTTGTTCCTTATTTATTTCATTTCATTTCATTTCTTTTCTTTTCTTTTTTTTTGGTCATTGATTTGTATTTTATGTTTAAACAGATTTACTTTGAAACAAGACACACTAATTTTAGAATAAGTGCTTTAGAATAATGGAATACTGGCACTTATCAATCCATTCATGATCATGTCTTACTTTCTAAACTAGCCATGTGAAAATACATGTTATGCACTGAAGACTATATCAGCCTTTCTGGATTCAGTTGTCCCATATATAGCTTGTTGCACCATATATATATATATATATATATATATATATATATATATATATATCTGGCCATTCTGGCTAGGGGACTCTGGGTGTTGTAGTCCAAAAGATGAACTTTTACTTGTCTCTGATCTCATCCTAGAGATATATGAAAATAAGAAGGAATTTGACACTTGTTCCACATCTACCTAAGTGCCTGTTCAATTATTTGCCCACCATATGGTTAATTTATCAGCTCTCCATTGATTATCTTCAGAGAATTACCCCAGAAATTTTGAGAAAAGTACCCATCAGAAAAACAAGGCTATTTTGTTAGGAGAATTCATTGATCGCTTATTTCCATGCCACACTGACAGAGAAGCACTGACCAGGGTGAAATGTGGAAGCTACTAAATGTTGCAAGAGATGTTTGTTTAACACAGTGCTTCTCAATTATTTTCTGTCATGCCCCCCTAGGAAGAAGAAAACATTTCGTGCCCCCCGCACGACTGTAAATAGTATCGTTTGTCTATAAAATTGTTATAAGTACACCTCTGCATAACAGAGCCTCGCGCTCCCCTTTACGGAGCCTTGCGCCCCCCCGGGGGACCCGCCCCACTATTTGAGAAAGGCTGGTTTAACAGAACGTATGAGTAAAAACTGCAGAAAGATCTTTACCATGGTGAAAAGCACATAAGGCTAAATTAAGCATGTGCAGAACAAGAATTTTAGTAACATTTCTAGCTCATTGAAAGAAAGAAAATTTAAAAACAAATATTTCAGTTGTGCTAAAAGACCCTGGTGTGGAAACAATCTTTGGAATGAGATTTTTTTTTGGGGGGGTCTATATCTTAATACCATGTATTTCATTATTTCTTTAATCCTAACAAAAAATTACAGTGTATTATTAAATAGCTTTTTTGGACTACGCCTTCCAGAATCCAACAAATAGAATGGGTAGTAGCCTTTGTGGTTGGAGGATTCTGGGAACTAAAGTCCAAAAAGTTAAGCTTTTGGTCTAATGTTACAAACAATCAAAGCAAACCAAAAATCTAGCCTCTTTCATTTCCTGAAGAATTAATCAGTCTTTGGAAATGTGTCACAGCCATTCGCAAGCATAAACCTCATATCAGTGAGCAAGCTTGGAAGTCTTCTTTGTTATTGGTTTGTGTAAAATCTCTTATTAAATGTTTATCATTTCCCAGTAAAGCTCTCTTAGAAGAAGATATAATTTGTCACCCTTCAGCTAAAGACTGCAATTTTGTTCAAATCCTGTAGAAAAGAGAACGCTGATATTTTTGTACCTAATACGCTTTGTGCTTGTCTTGTTCAGTTTGTGCCAGCAATAAGCTCTGAACAAGTTAAACACATTTATTTATGGTAGAATTCAAAGATATAGCTGTGTTAGTCTGTAGAATCAGTACATAGAGAGATCTTGTAGCACCTTTGTGACTGAAACAAATTCGAAGCAAGAGCTTTCTAAGGAAGTAGACTGAAGTCTATGAAAGCTCATGCTGCAATTTCTTTCTTTCAGTTAGTCTCAAACTTTTATTTATGGATGAACAAAATGCTTGCCATTACCTGGGATGAGATGGGTCTGGAGAGAGTCCCATACACTGCAGATTACTTCAGTTCACCAAGTGCTATTCTAACATTTTGCAATTCTGTATGGCGCAGTGTAGCATAGTTGGTCCATATAGAGATCTCTGCAAGGCTGAGGTCTCACTTGATTTACTGAAAAACCTCCGAAGTGCTTTCCCCCCAGCATGGCCATTCCCTGTCTTGGGAAATTGCCTGTCAAAAGGCACAGGATTCATCCCTTGAATCCAAGAACCTCTAAGATATGGGCCACTCTAGAAAAAGTTCATATCTGAATGGACATGTCTGTCCTAATAAGGTTGGTAGGGTATCCCATTTCACTGGACCCTGATATTTTTAATACTTACATGAAAGTGGTTGGGCAAGTCATCTAATAATAAATAATAAATAAAACTTTAATTTATATCCCACTTTTTGTTACCACAATCAAAGCTGCGTACAACCTTCAAAAAATACAATATATACAATTCCCCCCCCTTAAAAAGGATTAAATAATTCTATCCATTAAAATTACCAACAATAAAATCTAAAAACAATAATACAATAATAAAATAATGGTGGGCAGAATCTTCACTTATATATGTCTGTGGGGGGAGCGTTACATGGCCGGGTTCTATTCCAGGAAGGCCTGCCAGAAGAGATCCGTCTTGACAGCTTTCTTGAAGCTCTCTAAGTTGGTAATTTGACGGATCTTGTCCGGCAGGCCGTTCCACAAGCTAGAAGCGATCGCGGAAAAAGTCCTCTGGGAGGTTGCCATCAATCTGGTCTTTGTGGACTGCAGCAAATTCCTCCCAGAGGATCTGAGGGTGCGAGGCAGATTATACGGAAGGAGGCGATCACTTAAGTAGGTTGGGCCCAAGCCAAGGAGGGCTTTAAAGGTAATGACCAACACCTTGTACTCTGCCCGGAACTGAATAGGCAGCCAGTGGAGTGATTTCAATATAGATGTAATATGGTCACTCCTAGTTGTTCCTGTAATCAATCTGGATTATTATTATTATTATTATTATTATTATTATTATTATTATTATTAACTTTTATTTATAAAGCACTGTAAATTTACACAGCGCTGTACATGCAATCTTTTTAATTGGACAATTCCCTGCCCTCAGGCTTACAATCTAAAAATGCCATATTCTGTACCAGTTGAAGTTTCTGAACTAGGCACAAGGGTAGCCCCATGTAGAGCACATTGCAAAAATTCAATTCTTGAGATTACCAGTGCATGTACTATAGTTTCGAGGTCACCCGGCTCCAGGAAAGGGCGCAGCTGACCTATCAGCCAGAGCTGATAAAAGGCACTCTTGACCGTTGCATTCACCTGATTTCTCATCTGAAGCGATGAGTCGAGAAGCACCCCTAAGCTCTGAACACAGTCCTTTGAGGGGAGTGTGAACCCCTCTAGGACTGGAGGTTGCAGCCCGATACCTGGTTTGGGGACCCCTACTGTAAGTACTTCCGTTTTGTCTGGATTCAGCTTGAACTTGTTTTCCCTCATCCAGTCCATTACTGCTGCAAGACATTGATTGAGGGGAGAAATGCCATCTGTTGTCATTGATGACCGAGACATGGAGAAGTATATTTGGGTGTCATCGGCATACTGATAATACCCTGCTCCATGTCTATGGATGATTTCTCCCAATGGCTTCATATAGATGTTGAATAACATCGGGGACAGGATGGCGCCCTGAGGGACGCTGCAGTTAAGCTCTGTTTTTGAAGAGCAACTGTCCCCGAGCATCACCCTCTGGAATCTACCTGAGAGGAAGGAACGAAACCACTGCAAAGCAGTGCCTCCAATTCCTAACTCAGGCGTTCCAAGAGGATGTCGTGGTCTATTGTGTCAAATGCCGCTGAGAGGTCTAATAGCACCAGCAGGGTCATGCTTCCTCTGTTGATGTTTAGACTAAGGTCATCAGTTAAGGCGACCATGGCAGTCTCCACCCCATATCCTGTCCTGAAGCCAGTTTGAAATGGATCTAGAAAATCGGCTTCATCCAAGACCACTTGGAGCTGAAGAGCAACAGTCCTCTCGATCACCTTACTCAAAAATGGCAGATGGGAAACAGGCCTATAATTTTTCATGTCCAGGGGGCCCAGGGAAGGTTTTTTCAGAAGCGGTCTAACAACCACTTCCTTTAAGGCAGATGGTACATAACCTTCCCTAAGGGATGCAATGATGACACGTCTAAGAAATGCCATCAAGACATCAGCCCCCTGGATGGCCAGCCATGATGGGCAGGGGTCAAGAGGGCATGTTGTCTTCCTCACATTCCTCATCTGGAGTTTTGGGGCTGGATGCCGTCAGTCATGACAAAATCTAGATTGGGCCCAAATCAAATGGCCTCCCAACAAGTATGAACTGAACAGAGATGCTTTCTGAATCACAAAAATGGGAGTCAAACTGAATCTTGTGGTCTTTGCTCAATGATCCAAACTACAATGAGAACCAGCATGGTGCAATGGTTTGAGAGTTGGGCAATGACTCTGGAGACCAGGGTCAATTTCCAGCTTGATGATAAAACCCACCAGGTGATCTTGGGCAAATCACACTCTCTCAGCCTCAGGGGAAGGCAATGACAAACCTCCTCTGAACAAATCTTGTCAAGAAAACACTATGCTAGGTTTGCCTTAGAGTTTCCATAAGTTGGAAATGACTTGAAGGCACACAACACACACACATAAACAACATACCTTTTCCTGGGAGCAATCTCCCATCTACCTTTTGTTATAATTGTTTGTTCCACCTCACCCCAGACAGATAACTTCATGTTAAGTTGGCCCTTCTTATACACCGATTTTTTTATACACGGATTCAAGCATACACGGTTTGAAAATGTTTTTAAAAAGTATAAATTTCAAATATCAAACCTTGATTTTCCATTTTTTATAAGGGATACCATATTGCTATGTCATTATATTTAATGGGACTTGAGCATACATGGATTTTGTTATCCACGGGGGATCTTGGAACCAAACCCCAGCATATAACAAGGGTCCACTGTACTACGCTGAAACTTGAACCCATTGCTTCATGTAGCTATTAAATAGCCACTTGTGCAAACAAGACAATAGTTAATGAATGATTTATTTTTCTACACTTTTTCTGTGTGTGTGTATTGGCAAAGGTTACATTGTTAGAACCAACCATTTGCCCTTCACTTTTTCACATTTTCTATAATGGAATTGTCTGTGAGAATAAATCATTTCTTCTTCCTCAGCCATTCTTTTCCACTGCTTTACAGGATAATTGAGCACTTTAAATATTTATGGTCCTCATTTTTAGACAGTAGGCACCCAGCTGTGTATGAAAAATGCAGATGAAACTACAGAGTGTCTAAATGTGAAAAAGAGAATAAGATCATTATTTAGGCACTCACATTAATCCATACCATATAGGTTTTATAGGCACGAAGAGATCAGAGAGCTTACAAGATTAGAGAATGGATAGTCATGTTTCTTTCTCAGTAGCAGGGGTAGCCAATACCAGTTTGCTATGTTTGCAAAATCCATTTATGTAAATAGAGGGGTGGGAAAAGTGTAGCCTCAATTGGTTTCTTGTGGCCTTCAAGACCTGCCCTCCAAGGCCCTGTAAACCCCGTTAAAAACTAGGTCAGAAAAAATCACCAAAGATCAAGTGCATCTCCTGGATGCATCCATGAGGGGCAGGTTTCATTAAAACATCTTCACCCCCTTCCAAGTCACTAACAAACCCCAAGGTTGCAAACAACTGTAGGTTTTCAGCCTATTTTCACCCCCAAATGGGGTGGTGCAATCTATCATGGGTTTGTAGGGATAGAAAGCCCCCCTTTAACATGCCAATAAAGACTTCTGAGCAGATAACATGATATCTATAGCACATCTCTATAAATGCACATTGATATGCAGCCTTACTGTAAATATGCTGCAGTGGTTCTCTAATACATAAACTAGTACAGTGGTGCCTCGGGATACGAAATGATCGGGTTACGAAATTTCCGGGATACGAAAAAGTTGGATTGGCAAAAACTGTTTCGGGTTACGAAATATTTTTCGGGTTACGAAATTCATTTCGGCGCGAAATTCAAATGCTGCAAAGTGCAGCTATAGGCTTTCCAGTGCTAACGGAAAGCCTTTTCGGGTTACGAAATTTTCGGGTTACGAAAGGAATGGCGGAACGAATTAATTTCGTAACCCGAGGCACCACTGTATATACAAAACCCTAATGCTAGAACGATATATGACACATTGGTGTATATGTTTCCCTCAGTGTTTAAACTGGGCAAGCTCCAGTGGTCCAGGTGCCAATATTTAGCTGTCCTGACTCACCACAGCTGTACCCAGAATCAAAACTGATATGATCAGAAGCCCATTTCTGATTTTGTAACATATCCAAAAGGATCTTCAGAAGCTACAATCTTCAATGGGAGATTAGGGAATGGGAGATTAGGGAGAAACTGCTTGGCTCTTTTCTGCCTTCTTAGGACTGGAGCGTGGCTTTGGTGTGGCTTCCGGACTCTTAAGACGCATGTATCATTTAAACAGCATACCTCCAAAGTGACTCGAAGCAGCTTTATTTTGGCCTGTCCTTATGCAGGGACGTAGCCAAGGGGGGGGGAGGGGTTCTTGGGGTCTGGACCCCCCCCATTAGAAAAATGAATGGTGTGTGCTGCTGCGCCACCGCACCCAAGACCCATTATAATGGTGGCACTTAGTCTGGACCCCCCTCCCCCCTTTCTAAAATCCAGGCTATGTCCCTGCCTTATGGGACCCTAGTCTGCATAGCCAATGGTGAGGGTGTCAAAAGCTGCAGTCTAACAATATGTGGAGACCTGAATGTTTTCCTCAACATTTTATGATGCGGGAAATTCACACTGTGGTATGTTGTTGTAGTTGTTGTGTGCCTTCAAGTCATTTCCAATTTATGGCAACCCCAAGGTGAATCTATCATGGGGTTTTCCAGGCAAAATTTGTCCAGAAGAAGTTTGTCATTGCCTTCCTCTGAGGCTGAGAGCATGTGATTTTACCAAGGTCACTCAGTGGGTTTCATGGCCGAGTTGGGAATTGAACCCTGATCTCCAGAGTTGTAGTCCAATACTCAAACCACTACACCACACTGGCTGTCTAAGCAATGGAAAATGCTAATTGCATGGTTGTGTGTGTATATGTGTAAAAAGTATTATTTCACTAACAACAAAGGTAACTGCATCACACTGATTAATAGTCTCTAGTTTTGGGATGAGACAGATTCAAATGTGTTGTATGTACACATTTTTATATAGGGGGAAAATTGCATGTACGTATTACAGTATTATTCACACCAGATGTATAAAGCATTATCTCTCTTTTCTGTCTTGGCTCAATAGCCAGCTTTCTGGTTTGAAGTTATATGCTTTGCTAAGTAAATTGTCTTGTTAGGGGATGCTGAGAATTGCTTTTAAAGTATAACTTCAACTTGACAGGTCAAATATATTGCTCAGTTTTATCTTTCTTCCTTATTCCAAAGCAGTTTTGTTCTAGATAAAAGATATAATTTGTACATAGCAATGTTAAATAAGTATTTGAAGAGCTTTATTTAAAAAAAAAAAAGCTAGGAAAGGAAAGATATACCTGTACAAGTCTTTGAGAATTATGTGGAAATTTGAATAATTGAAGATAGCTGTCCCTATAATTCTTAGGATCAGAATGACTCTTCTGTTCACCTAGTACTTATAAACAATACACAATGGTTTTAGCTTGCTCAGACTACCATTATCCCTCCACATCTGTAGCTTTGGCTTTTGCAGATTTGATTATCCACAGATTTTATTAATGTTTCTCTAGGAATATCTAGGTCCTCCAGAAGAACTCAGTGGTCAACTTTAACCAAATGTTGCACTGAAGGACCTAGAGATTCTTAGAGAGAACACTCCATTGGGCATTTGTAGCTGCTCCAGTGAAAGTCTATGGTCAATGTCTGGCAGATATAGACCACAGAGTAGCACTGGAAGACCTAGAGTTTCCTAGAGAAGTGTTCTCTCAGGTAAAAACATAGTGTTTTTATTATTTGCAGTTTTTTCATATTTACCGGGGTCCTCTGCCCCTAACCCCAGCAAATGTGGAGGGACAAATGCATATTCATAGATAAGAATTGTAAATGCTGTGGTATGCTAATCATGTAAATCTTTGAACCATGGCTAGAATTCATTATCACAGTTATGGATGTGCAACCTAGAGGTACACATCCTTAACTGATTTGTATTCATGATCTTATGTATTCATAGCACTATTCCCATGATCTTATAAAAGTCTCCCAATACTGCTTTACCATCTGTGATCTCCAGTGTGTGGAGGTATCACAACAGGGATTCTATTTCTGATTGTCTCACTGGAGATCAGGGATGGAGGGGGGTGGAAGGATCAATATGCTGCACCTGATCAACAGGAGAACAGACATCTGTTGTTCACAGAAGCTCCTGCCTGGCAAACCAGGATATTGGGGAACAAGGGGTGGATCTAGAATCCTGATCTAGGATCTTGGCTCATGGTTTGTTTTATTTTGTTTACAAAAAATGGAAGAGGAAATGGTCCTCATCTCTTCTTTCATGATTGAAGTATCCAACATGTTCACATACTCTGAGTAGGAATTTTGTGAGTAAAAACTGTAATTTGCTGATTCACTTACTAATTCATTTTTCCAAATGTGCTTAAATTACAAGAAAACAGATCTATATCTCTGTTTTGAAGTTACTTTTAGGTACTTCAGGAATGATTCCATATTTTCTGCAAGTTCAATAGCTGCAGTCACCTCCAACTGGACATATTGAAGTCATGGTGCACAAATGTTTATCTGGGCTGTGGCAGGCTTTGTGTAGTAAAGAACAAGAAGCCTATCCCTCCCTTTGACTATGCAGATAATATGACATATGATATGTGTACTCCATAGACTGTGTGACAGACTATTAGTGAAATGCATGTACATAAAATGTGCTTATGCATATGTATGTCCCTTTTTGGAAGGGTTCATGGAGCTATTCACTTTTCTTTGCACTCTGTCTTGAATCCTGGGACAGATTGTTCAAGCCCTGGAAGACACTGATATTTCTGCATTGGGAAAGAGGAGAGAAAGAGGCAATTCAAAGCATGAACACATGGCTGTTCTGGGCTCAGTGGGGCAAGAAAAGGAGGGTACATTCCACCCATAAACACAACCTTGTTTCCCACCACCACCACCACCTCCAAATTGCATTCAACCGCCACTTCATATGAATAAACTTTCACCTCCCTCCTCTCCTCAACAATCATCAGCAGCAATTGTGAGAGCAGATTATACCATTGTACAAGTGGTACAAGCAGCTGACATTACATTCTGATGGCAGTTGATATCACAATGTCTTTGCTGGGTACAGGCTGAAGATATGGTTATCTATGTCTTTGGAGATTATTGCACATGCCTTATCCCATCATTTTCCCAATGGGATATACACGTTTAACTTCAAAGACGGGTCTTATCGCATTCTCCCATATGCAGCCTGTATGGAGCCCTTATGCAACACGGGCTTATCCCACAGCTTTTCAAGGATGGGAAAATCCTATCCTTGAAAAGCGCAGGATAAGCCCGGGCAGCATACAGGCTGTATACAGGCTGCATACAGGAGAATGTGATAAGACCCATCTTTGAAGTTAAACATGCATGTATCCCATCGGGAAAATGACGGGATAAGGCATGTGTGATAATCTTCATAGAAGCCCAAAAGACTAAAAGAAGTCTGTAACAAAAGAGATGAAAATGTAACTCATTTTATATCTAAGAGTTAATATAGGTTACTCAGGAATTCACCATGGTTGGGAGATTCACCATGGTTGGGAGCTGTAGTCCAGGACCATTTTAGTGTTTGTGTATCACTTTTTACAAGTTATTGAAGGGATGGCCTTGTTAAGGATTGTTGCTTCAATATGTGTGCATTGGAAGGATCAGATGAATTATTGTTTTATAAAAAGAATTTGTCTAGAAGTGAAAGATAAATTTCAAGTGATAGCTTTTCCTCCCAGAACACTGGATGTGATTATTGTGGTCACCTAGTTGTCATTTTATGTGATATTGGAATGAAAAGAGCTTTATGAAAGTATGAAGCTTTCATAGCAATGGTGAGAAAACTAATGTTAGAAAATGTAATCAAGCAGATTTTTTGTTACAGGTGGACACCTAAATAGATCCTTACTCATAGGCATGTGGCTATCCATTCATATGATGTTAGATGGCAGCTCCCATCATACCTCTGCACTGACTATTTTGGTTAGGGACTTTTTCACATGGTGACCTATGCTTCCATCCCAAAAATGGTTAAAATGTTGGCATCCCAGAAAAGCAAGCAAATTCGCTAATGCATATCATGCACAGAGCACAACAAGGGGTTAAAAGCAACTTACTTAGACAAGAAAGTGAATGTGGGTTTCAGATAGATGAGGACAAATCCCGTTGCTAGCTTGGAAAAAACTTTTTTTGCGCATGTTCAAAACTCTCATTTCCAAAAGCGCATAGACACACATGCTCCAGAGAGGGAAGGGAAACTGAGGAGGAAAATTCTCTTTGCCCCAGAAGCTGTTTCAGAGGAAGGGAGGCCAAGGTTTCCTTTTGCAAACTCCCTTAAACCCCCCACACACACACACACACGAGAGAGAGAGAGAGAGAGAGAGGAAGTGGATGGTCCATAAAGTGGATGGTTCAGCGAAGGCTGAAACCCCTAGATAGCCTTCTTTTCCAGGACATATCCTCTGTTTCTCCCTTCTGTACACGAGGAATTCTGAAACGTTCTCTCTCTTGCTCTCCCACCAACTGTTCCCTGCTGCAGGAGGATGAGACCAGGTGCGCAAGGGAAAGAGAGGTGTGTGTGTATCCCTATAAGAACAAGGCTGCTTCCTCTCCTTGGCACAGCAAAGAACCATGAGAAATCTGGGAACAGGGAGAATCGGGGACATAGTTTTCAGATTGCCGCAATTAAGTGAAGAGAGCAAATTCATGAAGGAACTGGACATGAAAACACAGTATTTTTGCGAAAATGCTTATTCTCCAATTCATCTTACTTTCTGTCTGGATGCTGACCAGTTTGTGCACAGTGTCGTCTGCAAGCAATTGTGAAATTGTCCCTAATGCCCTGGATGACCCTGCATGGTGACCAATTTAACCTTTCAATTTTCCCCATGTGAAAAAGTCCTTAATTAGGGTCAGATAGTTGCAGTCCAACAATCACCCATTCTTCACCCCCTTCTAAGTTGGTTTGCAACTTAAGTAGTCAAGGGGTTGTTGTTGTTAACTGCCCTCGAGTCAAACTCGGACCATGGCGACCCTGTGGATGAGATATCTCCAAGACTTACTGTTCTCCACTGCTCTGCTTAGCTCTGGTAAACTCATACCCATGTTCTCCTTAACAGAGTCCATCCATCTAGCATGTGGCCTTTCTCTCTTTCCACTTCCCTCCACCTTTTCCTAGCATTATTGTTTTTCCCCTGAGTCCTTCCTTATCATTATGTGTCTGAAGTATGACAGCCTCAGTTTGGTCATCTTGGCTTCCAGGGAGCTTTTCGGCTTGATCTGCTCTAGGACCCATTTGTTTGTCTTCTTGCCTGTCCATGGAATCCTCAGCACTCTTCTCCAGCACCACATCTCAAATGAATTGATTTTCTTCCTGTCTGCTTTCTTCACTGTCTAACTCTCACATCCATACATGGTAATAGGGAATACAATGGCTTGCATGATGCTCACTTTTGTGTTTAGTTGTACATTTGTCCCTCCATATTCGCTTGGGTTAGGGGCACGAGACTCCCGTGAATATGAAAAAACCACAAATAACAAAAACACCATGTTTTTACCTGAGAGGATACCTGTCTAGGAATCAGTACAACTCTATGGTCAACGTCCGAGAGACACTGACCATAGAATTGCACTGGAGGAGCTACAAATGCCTAATAGAGTATTCTCTCTAGGAATCTCTAGGTCTTTCAGTGCAACTTTTAGTTAAAATTGACCATAGAGTTGCACTAGAAGACTGAGATATTCCTAGAGAGAAAGTATTAATCAAATCCGTGAATAATCAAATCTGCAAATATCAAAACTGCAAATACGGAGGGATGAGTGTATATCTTTGCATTTTAGCATCTTTTCTAGTTCTTGCATAGCCGCTCTTCCCATTCTTAATCTTCTTCGGATTTTGTGGCTGCAGCCCCCATTTCTTCAATGTTTGATGCCAGGTATGAGAACTCTTTTACCACTTCTATTTCTTCATTGTCTAGTTGTTCCAGGTCTTTGAGGTTTTCTGCTAGTATTATGGTGTCATCTGCATATCTATGGCAGGACACAGACAGCCCCTTTGCACCACGTATTGGGGTCAGGGCAGCCACAGCGGCAGCCCAAAGGCCCCAATCCGGTGCTTTTTGGGACCAGGGAGAAGCGGCAAGCAGCAAAATGTCGCTTCTCCCTGGTCCTGAAAAGGAGTGTCTTTGGGGCTTCATGGCCCAGGACACCCCAGAGAGCTGCTGCCAGGAAAGAAAGGGCCACTCGGCCCCTTTCCCCTGGCTTCATTCCTGCAGTCGTTTGTGATGCTGCTGCAGCTCCCTCGCGCAGCAAACTAGGGCGGCAGCAGACCACCCTTTTGGGTGGTCTGTATCCTGCCATTATTGCAGAATTTTGAGCAGAATTTTGCTTGCGTGGGAGTTGCTGCAGTCCTTTGTGTCTCCTTTTTTGTGGATGGGGATGTATATTGATCATTTCTAATCTGCTGGCCATCGTTCCGTTTTCTATATCTGTTGACATATGTTGGTTAGCACTAGAGTTGACTCTGTCAATGTGGATTGTAATAGTTCGACTGGAATATCATCTGTTCATGGTGATTTGTTTTTTGCCATTTATCTTATTGCAGCTTCCACTTTGTTTTTTTAGAATTTGAGGTTCATCTTCATGTGACTCTTCATCCCATGTATCCTTCATTTTGTCATCTCTTTTATATAACTCTTCTGCATACTGCATCCAACGTATTTTTATTCCTTCCTGGTCTTATTTTTATTGTCATAGAGCTTCCTGGGCCTTGCTTCGAATTATCTTAAATTTCCCGGCTCTTGTGGAATAGGTCTCTTGTTCTTCCTTTTTTGTTGTTGTCTTTTTTGTTGTTGTCTTTTATTTCTTTGCACTGGTTGCTGTCGTAGTTTATCTTTTCACACTAGCCATTATGTTGTTACATTCATGGTTCTTTGTTCCTATCCCCCTTTTGTTTTTCTTCCCTTCTTTCATTTATTATTTGTATTTTTTTATCTGTCACCCATGGTTTCTTTTCTTTCTTGTTGGCTCTTGAAAGTGTCTGTCTGCATTCTTCTTTTATTATGTCCCTGGCTTCACACCATAGTTCTTCTGGTTCTTGGTCTATTATGCTAAGTAGTGCAAATCTGTTCCTTACACAGTCAATAAATTCTGTTGAGATATTGTTTAGATCATATTTTGTTATGATGACTGCTTTTGTTTTTTTATTGAGTTTTACTTTAATTTTTGATATGAGTAATTCACTATCTATACCACAGTCAGTGCCTTGTCTAGTCTTGGCTACCAGTATGGAGCTTCGCCATCTCTTACTTCGAGTTATATAATCTATTTGGTTTTTGTATTGACCATCTGGTGATATCCATGTATATAGCCTTCTTTCAGGATGTATGAAAAATGTGTTAGCAATGAATAGGTTGTTGGCTTAACAAAAATCTATTAGATGCTCACCTGCTTCATTCTTTTACCTAATCCGAATCTGTTTACTATCTTTGCTTCCAACTTTTGCATTCCAGTCCCCAATAATCAGCTTGACATCTTGTGTTATTATGTCAAGGGGTTATTATGTAGTTATTTTATTTAGAGATCACTATTTTAGTAATATATGAATGCATCTTCTCATGTGATAACTGTTAATATCTGCCATTGCCTTTGCTATGAAATCAGATAATAGCTGCCTCACAGAATAGCTGCAGTAAAAGAGATGACATAAATACATGGTTATCACTTTGTACCTCTATAAATATGGGAACTAAAGATTTATTGTATTGGAAAGTTAGTTTGAAGAAGGACTACAGTGGTAAGACAAAACTATCTGTAATTGAGCAGAGGTGGGATAATGTCCTGGAATCCATCCACTGCTCAGTTATGGAGGCCTTTAGCATCTCATAATATTTATTCTACTTCAGAGCACCTTTGCAGATCTTTCCATGCTCTAGAGCTGAAAACAGCTGGAGGGAAAACCAAATGAGTGAGGAGACTGTTCTCCATGCATCTGCTGAGTGCTTGTTTAGTGTCACTTGATTCGCCTGTTTAAAAGATATCTGTTTGTTCTATTCAGGTGCAGTAATATCCTTGCAGGGCAGTGCCTTATTCTAAGGACTCTACCTCATGATGTGGTGGGCAATTCATTAGCAAGGTATCATGGAAACATCTGTATAAGCACCTGCTAATAGGAAAACCAGTCAATCTGGATCGGCATGGTTGTCTGGGGTGGGCCTTTGCTAAAGTAGGGCAAAGTTTTCACTCTGGGCCACTGGGAAGGCATAAAAGGAGATCCCCGGAAGGTCACGTTTCATCCTTGTTGAGACCTTTTATAGGAGAAGATCAGAAAAGAAGGGTGGATCACGTGGCAAAGAAAGCATTGATCACAACAGTGGAAATGAATGGAACAGTGGCAGTAGTACTATGAGTAACAAATTGCCATGGAGTCAGTGGTGACACTGGCAGTGGTGGCACATTTTTTTTACCACTGAAATCAGAAGATGTTGAAAATTAGCAACAGCACTTCTCAAGGGATGTAGGCTTTTAAGGGCTTACAGGGCTGTCACCAATCTATTTGAGCCAGCCTGAGGGTGACATATCTTGTGAAATGGGAAATATGAAAAGCCTTCTTTCTAGGGGCCATTGGAGAGTAGGACAACAAAACCAATGAGTGGCAGCAGCTCATTTAAGAGTGAGCTTGGACAGATAGGAGCTTTGCCTTCTAGAATTTAAAATACCTTCTGCAACAGACAGCTAACATGCAAAGGCCTGTGTAAACAGTAGTATGGTCTTCACTTCTGAGTGGAAAGAGAGCAAAGATTAAGGTAACTGGTTTATTATTATTATTATTATTATTATTATTATTATTATTATTATTGGAGGAAATTCCACAGTCTGGGAACCTCAACTGGGAAGAGTCTCTACATGTCATCACCAAACATGCCTGGGATGGTGGTGAGACTGAGAGAAAGCTCTTACCCAAGAACCTTAAAACATAGGCTAGCTCATATTGAGAAATGTGGTCTTTCAGATAGTCTGAACTGTGAATAGTATTCCTGCATGGCAGGAAACTGGACTTGATGATTTTTGAGGCCTCTTTCAACTCCATGATTAAATGAATCAATGAGGAGGGAATCTGCAGTGTGGTCAGTGTGGATGTGATGTGTCTTAGGTCTGTGCACTATGTGATGTTGAGGAGGAAGAGGGGGAGTTGTCATCATTTGGACAAAATTTGCCTGTTCATCTCTACCTGTGGTTGCAAAAAATTTGGGGCCAAGTGAGACTGGCCTTCACTGACAAACTCTGCAGAAAGTGCAGAATGACTACTTGTTATTCTACTTCAGTTCATCACAACTGTTCATTTGTTGCATTGTTCTATATTTGTTGGTGTTTTGCTTGCAGTTTTATCCCCTCACAGCTGTCTAAGACCAATCCATTCCCTGGGGGTGACATGGGGATTGCAATACCAAGAATTGTGGAAGACGTATGTTTACAGAGAGCTGTGATATTTCTCATGCCTTCTTTGGGCTGAGCTTTGCATAACTAGCCTTTAAGGAATGCAACCAAATCAGTTTGGTCTTAACTCTTTAAACAAATCCCCTGCTCCATCTTCCACAAATCAGCTGTTCATTATCAGCAGCTGCTATATTTGGCTTAAATTGCACCTATAAGGAAAGCATGGGGAGTCAAAGACAAACCTGTTTCCCTTTTTTCCTCTGTTCTGTTCTTTTTTTCATCAGAAAGAAGTTGGCAGCAAGGAAAGGAATGGAGCCTTATTTTTGTTTCCCCTCTAAAGCTTACATTGAAATTCAAAAGAGAACTATGATTTAAATAGCTCCCTGTCTCTGGCTTGACAGACTATAATTAGTCCATTGTAAAAGTAATGATATGTTTCATTTATTTTCATGTGCTATTTTAATAGAACATTTGGAGAGGAGGGATTTCACTCTGGAAACTATGGGATACAGCTGAAAAGCAGTGTGGCGAATGGCAGTGAGCTGAGAACATTTAAGAAACATCTGTGGTGTTCAATTTCTGGTAACAAATTAATGGCTCCATTTTGTTTCTCATGGCACACCATGTTTGCATTCCAAACAGCCTCAAAGATTTTCCGACACATGCACAACATCTTTATCTTTCTTTTAATTTTAAGTGCTGCCTGCTATAGTAGAAATGGCTACTGTACATTTCATGCCTAGATACATTTTAGAAATGCTCTGGGAAACGATATGAAATCCTGGATTTTTATGATTTATATGCGATCCTTTAGGGGTTAAGTTAAAAAGGGTTCCATATATGTTTACCAAACTGGACACAATGCGGGTCTGAGTTAACTATCATGTGTCCTTCAATAAACTATGCATTAGGACTTGTGTTGTTCAATTTGCCAATTCCCCTCATTTGCCCTGAATCCAGAGACCATGACAAAGAGTATAGGAGAATTATCAACAGCAACAGGCCTTCCAGTTTTTCAACATAGCATTTGCATCTCCTTCAAGTACCTGGTAGTCTGCACCACATTGCCATAGCCACCATTTTGGGTCAGTGGAAGTGATGTTCTGTCACATCTTGTTGCTTTCAGGGGCAGTCTTTGCTGTTTGGGCCACCATGAAACGGTGTTTCACACTAAAAGTGGTACCTGTCATGGCCAAGAACAGCTCTCGGAGGAGGACGAGCCTCCTCCAGAGCAAGAGCTAATTGAGGCTACACCAGCTGATAATCCTGCTCTGCCAGGTCCCAGCTGTGATCTCCCAGCCCCAGAGGAGGAGGCCCAACCAGGTCCTAGTGCTAGTGAGATGCCTCTTGTGGTGCAACCGCCTAGTGGTGACTCTGGGGAGGAAGCTTGCCTGGATGTGCCTACTTACAAACAGAGAAGGGCTGAGAGTGCTTGCAGGCGCAGATCCAGGAGGATTGCAGAGAGGCAATTAGCCAACCAGCCTCGGGTGGCACGGGGGAGAGTTTCCACTTGCTGTGCTTCCACTTGCTGTGCTTAGCCATTCTTATCGGCATAGTGTGGGTGTGCTGGCTGCAGTCCAGGACAGTACCAGAGAATGAAAAATGTAGGATTTTCACAAAAATGGAGGGAGTACAAGAAGGTTTGGAGGTCTAGAGGAGCAAAGAGCTGGATGAAGGAGGACATTATTCCCATACTACACTGTTATCAGTTGATTTTCCTTCAGAAGGACATTGCTAATTCTAGCAATGTGTCCACAGGTCAACCCAGAGTCACATCGTCCACTTGCCACATTACCCCTCTTTAAGGGAGGATCCTATATCATGATGTGGATCCTGCCATTGAGTGAGTCAATTTGGGGAGGTGTAGATTTGTGTAGCCTGAAGGAGCACTGTAGGTGCAAAATAGGAGGTGCTTACAGAAATGGCAAAAAATAGGATTTCTGTGGGGTCAAGAAAATCAATGGTGTGTCAGGATAATTGGGAGGGCTGGAGTGGGGTTAAGGGCTACACAGAGCTCCTGAGGGCTTCTCAATTCCCTCCCTGCTTTAAAGTCATATATAAACAATGCAGATATTAGATGTTTCTTTGCAGTTCACACACATGACATGCATATTTAAAATGGTTTTTCCAAGGCAGCAACAGGCACAGAAGAGGGATTTAACCTTTTCATTCCCTACTGTGAACCTATTTTTTAAAACACTTCTCCTGAAATTGGTATTTGCATACCAGCTGCACATAAAAATGCTGTTCTGTACTTTACTCATAAGTACTGAAGTATTAGGAGGACACTTTCATAAGTGGCCCTTGAAAATCTTTTAAGGCTGCCCTCAACTCCATTAACTTAAACTGGCTAATTAAACAGTGCCTTCACTTAAGACAGATAAGAACCAGATGTCTGGTGATTTGGAGTAATTGTTTAGAAATTGATTTTGTTCTGCCCACTTACATATTAAATTCACATTATGCGCATTTATTGATAAAGCACGAAAGAAGTTATTAGTACCTTGGCTGAAGAGCATGTGGAACCAGTATTTCCGTGGCTAGTGATTATCAGTAGCATAATTTGGTTATATTGAAACTTGTTTTACATAATATGTATGAGACGCTATACTTTTCCTATACTTCTACAGTAGTAGTTATTGGCAGCCCGGCTGGTCACTGGCGTATCCAGGACCAGCCACATAACACCCGTGCTTAAAGATCTCCACTGGCTGCCTATTCGCTTCCGAGCTCAATATAAGGCGTTGGTTATCACCTATAAAGCCCTAAATGGCTTGGGCCCAGGATTCCTAAAGGACCGCCTCTCCCCATACAATCCGCCTCGCACCCTCAGAACATCTGGGCAGCAACTGCTGAAGGTGCCTGGGGCTAGGTTAGCTTCTACCTCTAGAAGGGCCTTTTCCACAGCTGCCCCAGCCCTTTGGAATACGCTGCCCATGGAGCTCCGCTCATCTACCACCCTGGCCCAATTTAGGAAGGACCTCAAAACCTTCCTATTCAAGCAGGCATTCCCCGACTAAATATCCTGTGGGCCTCCCTCCTCTTCCGTGGCCATGAGGATGGGCTAACGGGGCCTTTGTTATTGTTTTAGACTGTGTATTGTTATTGTTTCGTGTTTTTAACCTGTATTTGTTTGCACTTGTTGCATTGTTGTAAGCCGCCTTGATCTTCTTGGAAGGGCGGGATATAAATAAAGATTTTATTTTATTATTTTATTATTGCTACAAGTGGAAATGGGGGGGGAGGATGGGGAGACATTGATTAAATATTCAATATGAAGAAAGTAATAGTATGAGTGGTATATCCTACTCTTCAATATATTTGATTGAATCAATAAAACTGTTAACTCTAAGTGTTAAATTAGATAGTCAGTAAAATGTATGGTGCATTACAAACACACCAAAGGGGCGTGCTAGGGCTGAGAAGGGGCGTGTTCGGGTTGAGAAAGGGCTTCACTTCCTGAAGGCCCTCAACCCTAGTACGGGCCGAGTCCATACAAAATGGCGGCGCCCGTCCACATGGGGGCCGCCATTTTGACGTCGCGGATGCGTAGCATCTGGACGCCACACAGCGGAAGTGACACCACGAGTGCACGACTAGCCCCTTGTGGCACCACTTCCGGGGCCCAGAAAGAAGCGCCATTTTGACACTTCTTTCTGGCTGTGCCCGGGAACCACACGGTTTGGCCGCTGCAGTTCCCGGACACAGCAACCGGTGGCGGTGGCAGACCGCCCGTTTTGGGCGGTCTGTAACACGCTTGAGTTCCCTTTACTAATATTTCTTTCCAGTTTCCTCAGAGATAGGTGCCTTAGCACTTAAGACTTTCAATTACTTTCTAGTGACCAATCATAAAACAAAGGATGAGATCTTACATTGAGAGGCGTACCTATGGAGCTGTAGTTACAAACATGTAGCTACATTTTCTGATACTACCACAAAACCTACCTTTTCAGCAGCACAGCTCCCAAAACATACTGGTAGTCATTTTCATGTCCTGAGAGAGTGGGGAGATGAGTAGAGATGCACCCAACTTTTCTTTTAGCTGGACATTGGGTGGAGGAGGGGGGCATTTGGTCATTATATGCCAATGACTGTAAAAGTGATTTGTGGTGTCTTAAGGCAGACTAATAATAATAATAATAATAATAATAATTTATATACCGCCCAATCACTGGGAATCTGAGCGGTTTACAATAGAGGGGATAACAGACAGTTCCCTGCCCACAGACTTACAATCTAAAAGACATGACACAAAAGGAGAAGGGAATGGTGAGGGGGGGAGGGAATCAGGTCCAGCATTCTTCTCTCCCTCTGAGGCCTGGACCAAGGCAGATGGACCGGAGGGAGGGCTCTTCTTCTTCAGGCCAGCCCCTGATGGTACTGGGCCAGCCTTCTCTCTCTCTCAGAGGCCGAAAGATGACAGTTAGGGAGAGAGGAACCTCTTTCTTCAGGCCAGCCCCTGATGGTACTGGGCCAGCCTTCTCTCTCCCTCAGAGGCCAAAAGATGACAGTTAGGGAGGGAGGAGCCTCTTTCTTCAGGTCAGCCCCTGATGGTACTGGGCCAGCCTTCTCTCTCCCCCAGAGGCCGAACGATGACAGTTGGGGAGGGAGGAGCCTCTTTCTTCAAACTAGCCTCTGATGGTAATGGGCCAGCCTTCTCTCTCCCTCAGAGGCCGAAAGATGACAGTTAGGGAGGGAGGAGCCTCTTTCTTCAGGCTAGCCCCTGATGGTACTGGGCCAGCCTTCTCTCTCCCTCATGACATCATAATTACCGAAAAGGAAGCACTAAATGAAAGTGGGGGAAATAACTTGGTATATGACAGGCCTCATTCACCACTTGTTGGGACACCTCTTCTTTCTATCTGCTAAGCATATGTTCTAATTTGAAGCTAGAACTTAAACTTCTAAATGTTTTTTTTTCACAGTACTGAACTGCTTCCCCCACTCTTTTAGCCAAGAAATGCCAAGGACAGCTTCATAAAAGATTAATGGCACTTCTATTCATACCTTAACATGTCACTAGGACACATTTGTTACTGTGTTTAAACAAAGATGCTCCACTGGCAATGGATTTTCATGGCATCTGCATGTCATAAAGTAAAATATACATAGGCAGGATACATATAATTTCCTATGCAGAAGAGACTTTTGTCTATGAATATTGTCATGTGCACAGCACTTCCAAGTTATTTCATATCAAGTAGTATTTGTGACTGAGAGCTGGATAGGACAAATAATGCAATAACTATTTTTGTGCCAAGAGAAATGTAACAGCTGGCCATTTCTCATATTAGATTAATAGAAAGTGCATTACAGTTTTGTCTGGCAAAGGAACAATAAAAGCTCATGTCTTACATTTTCCTTACCCATAATTATATTTTAAGTCTATCCACCTCCCTTTGCCAGGTTTAGCTCCTGACCTGAAGGCAACCTTTAGACAAATGTGCATACTCAGAAAAGTTTGAAACATGATCTGCATTTTCTTTGGTGTTGGGAAATGTAAATCAGGATACCAGGTGAACAACTGCTTGGCTTTGTGTCAGGAAATATAATTCTGGGTAATGGCAGGGTCAGATTGTATATAGAAAATAAAACAAAAATAGGCAGAGTGTTTGTCCACACCTGCAGTGCCTGTCAGAGGAGGGAGCACAGGGATCGCTGGTTTCCAAATGACCATTAATTAGCTACTTTGAGTTTTACTTTGAGGTGGAAAGGCCAATTATAAATAGAATGATTGACTGATTGACTAATTGATTGATTCAACCAAAGACTTGTTTGCTGTTGCTTTTTAAAGTATTTTTTTTTCTTCCTTCATATTCTTTTTCTATCCACAATGAATCTTTCAGGGGAAAAAGATGAAATCACTGCACAGTACCTGTGGATTGGTTGGGTTAGAAGCCATTCTCCTCATAGCCTTCACCAAACATTTCTTATCATTAGACAATATACAATACATCTCCACTCCTTGCACCCATTAATTAGAGAACCGAGGGTGGGGATGGAGTTCTTATAAAGGCTTCAGTGTCTGGGGAAAGGAAGTTTGAAACTCTTATTATTAATTGTCACAATACCCTTTCTCATCCTTTCCTCCTGAGCCAGGCACAAGATGTAAACTTTTAAATGAAGATTTTATCTCACACCTCCATACCCAGGCAGGAGGCATCCCATACCCAATCGTGACATACCGTACCCAATCCAGACTTCTCCCTCACTTTTTGAAAGAATGGGATCTTCCATTCCAAGGTGCAGAAGAAGTCCTGATTGGATACAGGATGCCATGATGTGGTATGGGATGCCTCCTGCCTGGGCATGGAGGTGTGCTATAAATCCCCATTTAAAAGTTTACATCTCGCACCTAGCTCGGGAGGAAAGGGTAATGCAGTAATCCCCTTTCTCATCTCCATAGCTAGGAAGATTGGAGTGAGGGGACCAGTGAGTTTCAAAGCTTCACTTAAAACAAATGGAACAGTCATTTTCTTTGCAGAGGCAAATACTGAACTATATTTTTGTTGTGCCTTCTAGTCATTTTTGATTTGTGGTGACCCAGTCTTAGGGTTTTCTTGGTGAGATTTGTTCAGAGGGTGTTTTGTTATTGCTTTCCTTGGAGGATGAGAGCAGTTGACTTACCCAAGGTCATCCAGGATGTTTCCATGGCTGAGAAGGGATTCAGATCCTAGTCTTCCAAAGTCCTAGTCCAGCACTCAAATCACTACACTATGCTGAGGCATATTCTAAAAAATTAATATCAGCTGCACTATTTACCATTTCTTGCTGGAATACAAGAAAATAAAATTTGTTATTTCCAGGCTGTGGAACACTTACCAAAGGAGCTTGACTAGTCTCATCTACTGCATTCAAATAACTTTTTATCTAGCCCAGTAGTTCCCAAACTTTGGTTCTCCAAATGTTTTGGTCATCAGTATCCCGAATTTCTGACTGTTGGACAAGCTGGGTGGGGCTTATAGGAGTTGAAGACCAAGATCTGGAAGACCAAAGTTTGGGAATCACTCATCTTGCAGGGCTTTTAGCCATTAATCTGAGTTACTGTGGAAGAGTACCAGAATCTTCTCCCTGTAACCTAGAGTTATGCACTTGAGAATGTTATGTATTCACAATCTCTACATAACCCCTAGTTTAGGGGCTACAAATGGGAACATGAAAGTTCCCAATCCCCAGTTAGTGGGATACAATCATTGTGGTTAGTGGTGGCTTGTTCCTTTGTCAATTGGAAGGCATCTGGATGATTTCCTCCACCCCCACCCCATGCACAAGTGATCTCTGGTATGAGGGGAAGTGGCAACAAGAGTCCTGTTTCAGCATGTCACACCAAAGTTTGCTCACAGGATAGGGTGGGACTATCAGTCGCTGCTTCCTGATCAACAGTAGATGCTGCCCAGTAAAGCCAGGATGGTATATTTTTTTATCCCTTCAACCCCCAATTACACATCTGTAAATCCCATACAAAATTCTAGCCAAGATTTTTAATCATATGAATGGTGTTTTTATGTTCCTTTGTCAATGTCCTTTAATTGTATTTTAAACTTATTTATTGGTTATATTCAATTTGTCCTATTTTGATTTCTCTTTCTTAGCTCCCTTGATTCCCATTTGGTGGCAGGAAGACAGAATATAAATCATGTATTATTTAATTAATCAATTTTTCTGGGTTTTGTTTAAAGCATTGCATACTGTTACATCAGGCACAAGAAACAGGACCTATTTTGTGGGGTGCTATATCAATGGGATTCCATCCCAAATAAGATGCTTTTGTTTTCTAGCTGCTCTTTATTTCAATTAGCTTTTGCTTAACTTTGGTCTCTGTTTTAAATGGCAATGTGGTTTTACTAGCACGATTAAACACTATTTTATTGTGTTGCTTTGGAGTTAATGGTCCTTAGATATTTGTTTTTAGAGACTTACCACACTGCAGAAATAAAGCAGCTTGACACCACTTTAACTGTCATACTTTCATCCTGTGGAATCCTGGAATTTGTAATTTGGTGAGGTATTCAGCTTGGTTTTGTGTGTCAGCCAACTACAAATCCCAGTACTCTATAGGATAGAGTCATTGCAGTTAAAGTGATATCAAACTGTTTTATTTTTGCAACGTGGATACACCCCTCGATATCTTCATTGCAGCCAGCATGGAAAAAAAAACCCTTTGTTGTAAAATATGGTATGCCCAAAATATCAATAAAGCAAAATCAATGATCATGTGAATTCAATATTTTATTTAGTCATACAAAATGTCATTCCCCTCTGATGCTAAGTTGCATATGTAAAAGGGGTGAATAGCAACATGATCATGATTGCCAGATAATCTTTAAAGGTCCAGCATCCAGAGTGACCAGCTTTACAGACGGACAATGTTCCTACATCTTACTTACTTATATAGAGAGAAACATATGGCACAGTTAGGAAAAATCTGTATCTGATGTGATTGTTTATCCTTTATTCCTATTTATATTTTTTTAAATAGGTGTTAAGTCCTTTGGAACTGGTATGTATTTTCCTATCTGGGAGATTAACCCACTGAATTCAGTGTCTCACACATGTATTTGTAAAGCCAATGAAAATTATGAGTACAAAATATATACAGTCTTTATATCTCATGTTGCGGGTAATTTCCTTCCAGTAATGTTTGTGATAACTGAGGCCACCTTGGGACTCACTTGGGCTAGCCCCAAGGGACAACCTTGTCTCCTTTCTATTCAGTATCCATGAAATGGCAGCCTGTCTCCAGCATGATATCCACACAATCCAAGGAAAGGTTCAGTAGAAAAGTGAATGGTCTGCAGGCAGAATGCTCCTGATTTAATCCAGGATGGGTTGGTTTCATGGTTTTCTTCACATGTTTTGGATTACAGTCTATAATCTATTATCATTGTCTATGATGGCCAAGGTTATGGAAGTTGTATCTGAAAACATCTCACAGAATTGGATTGTCTGGATTTGTCATATTCTGATCTTGGAGAGCTGGATCTAGGATCGGGTCACCAGCTGAAATTAGGGCCAGAGTTTCTATCCCTTTAATGGTTGTTAGAAGGGAGAATTTCCTCTGCTATACAACCATTAAAGGGTTAGGATTGCTGGCCCTTATTTCACCTGCCACTTCCTAACCTGGGGACAAATGGACACATCTCCATGGTTGTAATCTGTTTCTCAGTGTGCTTCAGCTTCTCCCTTCCATATACATTTTCTTACAAATGCATCGTCCAGCCAGTAATCAAGCAGAACAACAGTATGTTCAAAATTAATGTTCATGTTAAATTAGCATGCATTTGCAAATGCTAATATCTTCAGATATTTACCACCTTGGATGTAAAAATGTTCTATATGCAATATATCTATTACAGTTACCTTAGGTGTATTTCAGATTAGGTAATTGGATTAAATATCTTGAGACCTATAAGCCTTCCCCCCCACCCTCCACCCCCTAGTTCTGTAATCTCATGATATAAGAAATGAGGAGCATTTCTAAGACAAATGGCAAGTATCAGAGGAAACAACCATTTATAACCACTCATTTATTTTCTCTTATAAAGGAAATGATTTGCTTAATTGCATCTTGTGTATATATGAATTACTGTATGTCAGCTTTTAACATTTGTTCTGCTCATTCACTTCATTGTACATGAGTGAATTTTAAGCCAAATTTCTTAGCTGTGATCTCTCACTTCAAAGCTATACAATTTTGTTTCCATTTTCTGAATGAATGACTATATCCAAGCTTGCAAAAACGTATAACGACATACAGACATGAAAGTTTTGAAAGGGCATTGAAATCTGCGGTTTCAATGGGAATAAGCATTAGAAAAATAATTTCTAAGTCATAGTAAGAGATGAAGCAGCTAACTGGTTAAAATGTAATATACTAAGAATTTTTTGGTAATAAGATTGGCACTTTTCAAAATAATCTTGTTTCCTTATATTAGAAAGCCAGTAAGAAATATTAATGCAAGATTACAGTGAGCCCTCACAATGCGCATCTGCAAATTCAGCCACCCACAGATGATCATGCCCCGTATTATTCCCTGTGCTTCAGAGTGTTGCGTGTTCATGCTGCCACCACTGAATAATATGGGGCATGAAAATCCATGTTTTTTGGGTATTCTCAGGGCCCTCCAGAACTGAACCCCTACCAAAAAAAGGACCCACTGTATATTGGTTTATTATAAGACAATCATCATGTGAATATTACTGTTGGACAAATTGACCTATTTCCAGTCCATGTTACATTTGATTGGTTTCACCCATTAGTCTATCCCATTTCTGCATTAAATTGTTATTTCTTTCTAAACCTCTGCACAAAAATTAAATTTCAATTCTTAAGGTTGAATACAGACTTACAACAGACTCATTGAAATCAATGGAACTTTTGCCACTCATGGTAACTAAGGGGCTAAACCAGTGGTTCCCAACCTTTTTAATGCCGTGACCCTTTAATACAGTTCCTCATGCTGTGGCGACCCCCAACCATGCAATTATTTTCATTGGTACATGCAAATATGTGTTTTCTGATGGCCTTAGGCGACCCCTGTGAAAGGGTCATTTGACCCCCAAAAGGGTCCCGACCCACAGGTTGGGAACCACTGGGCTAAACAGATCAGCACTAAACACTGGTATTGGGCTGGAGTGGCGGTGTGGCGACTGCATGTCGGCCACCATGACTTCTCCCTGATGCTGTATCATGCCACATGCCCAACCACACAGTGGGCAGCGTCACATTGTTTCTTTAAATGTGTTGCTCCAAAGAATTGGCAAAAAGCTATCACCGCAGTGGCAAGAGCATCTTTTTGCCATTTTAAAAAGGAGTGGCATTTTGGCGGCCCTTTTTGGGCTGGCAAATTGCTGGATCAGGGCCGTGGCATGTGGTTACTGCAGCCCCAATCTGGCACTGAAAGGGGCGGTGGGACGTCACTCCTTTGGGGCTCTCTGTACAGCCCCTAAGTTGTCCCATTGGTTTGAACTGGACTCTTAAATACCTGAAAGGCATCAGTTCCCATCTGATCTTGGAAGGTAAGCAGGGTCAGCTCTAGTTAGTTCTTGAACGGCAGACTGCCAATGAATACCAAGTGCTGTAAGCTATATTTTAGAGGAAGAAATTGGTGAAACCACTTCTCAGTATTCCTTGGTTAGGAAAACACTATGCAATTCATAGAGTCACTATAAGTGAACAAGTGACTTGAAGGCACATAAACACACACAGACACAGCTGAATAATGAATCCAATCCATTTTACTGAACATACTTTATCTAAAAACGTGCATTTCTAAATACATTTTTTGTGTTTTTCATGTTGTTTTTGTTGTCATAGTCTGGGACTGCCTCAATATTTGGGGGAATTACAAAATGGCCTTCTGCCCTTTACATTTGTCCGAGAGATCAATTCAGTTTCAGCCAGACTTGACATCCTTGGTGAATGGGCTGTTCCTGACCAGCATCAGAAACAAAGAAAGCCAGCTCACCCACTGCTAGTGAATATTCATGTTGTGTTTTCCATACTTGTTTCATTAATAAAAAAATTCTTAGAGAGAGTGTTTATGGGAAAACTGGTGTACAAGTCTGTCCTTTCAAATGAAAATGGCCAACAAATGAATGCTAGCTCAGCAACAAGGCTCAGCAGTCTGCCATGTTTTCAGAATGCTCTCTGTCTCAGAAATGTCACCTCACATTTGAATATTTACTTTGTCTTATTTCTTTAAGAATTGCTTTTTCAGAAACCTGGAAAGGAGCAACATGTTTGAAGCAAATGCAATACGAGCTTTTCTGTGTTTTAAGAAACTTTATGTGTGTCCTCACTCACCATTCTTTTTGCAGTTCACTATTGTTAACTTTTCAAGCTCTTAAACTAGTGGAAACTGGGTAATTTTCAATATGTGAATTAACAACAACAACAACAACAACATCTCCTAAATAGTATTGCAGAATCTCCCCCCACCCTGGAAGAAAAATCCCTGAAAAATCTCAAAGCAAGTAAATACAAACAGCAAACCTTTTATGATCTCTCTTATCCATTCAAGTGCAAATTTTTAATAAAGTCTAAACTGGAAGATGGATAGTTCTGAAATGGTCATTAAAAAGTTTCCATTTCAAATGTAACTATCTAGTTAACATATTAGTTCCATCTGGCAGGCTGAGGTTTCTGCTGGCATTGAAAAATCCACCATGTCACTCTTGGCATTCTTTTTTCCACTATAAGTTTGACAACATTAGTCTGTAATGACTAATGGTAGAAGCACAGAATAATTGGATAAGATTCTAGTCTTATTTATCCTCATTCCTTTAGCATATCATATTTTGAAGAGAAGCTGTGTGTCAAATTAATAAATACAATGTTTTAAAACAGAGGTGTCAAGAGGCTTTTCTTTTACTGGGGTGTGGAAAAAGTAGATTAAAATTAGGTTGAATCCACACTTAATAATGTATGGAGTAAATCCACTGAAATCAGTGTAACAAGTTAGTCGTAAAGAGATGAGCCCATGGAATGCTGTGTTTGGGGTGGGGCCTATGGGGGCAATAATATCAACCCAAGAGATCACATAGGGCCAGTTACTAAAAGAGAAATTGATAAGATCTGAATAGAGACTTTAGTTTAATGGGTGCAGAGAGTGTGGAAAGAGTTCAGAGAGAACTGTTACTTTGGTTTAATAAATACATTAAAGGGGTCACAGACAGAATAGTAAAATTGATGAGGAAACACAACCTGCAAACGATCTATAACTGATAATGAAAATCATGCAAATGCTGTGCTTTCCCCCAAACAATGCAACGTAGCAGAATAAGGGCACAAGATACAGAAGAATTCCAAAAGAGTTCAGCTGCACAGCCTACGGAAAGCACTTCAACTACATTATTTGCCCAGTTTCCACAGGGAGTTGTGAAACTTCTTAAATTTTAAGATGCTTGGCCTACTTCCACCTGGCCTTCATTCAGATCCATTACCAGGCTGCTTACTTAATGCAGAGTGGGAAATCGGCCGTTATATTAAGAACTGATGGCCAATTATTCCAATTCACTTTATTTTTCAGCTGCTCTGGTTTTAATCTGGAGTCAGACCAAACTGAAAATTTCTGAGTTTCAACAAATGGGACCTTAAATCTTTGCCCCAGACTAAACACACTTCTAGATCCCAGCATTGTTGTTTCTATAGCTATTAGGCCACCTGCTGATGTTACAGAAGATTCATGACATCACCAACTTCTATTCATTTTGTTTTTAACAAATGATAGCAAAGTCCTTTTGCTATAAAGAACTGAATTTTATTTATTTTTAAATTTAAATCTATATTATCCCTCAGATAAAATACATATCATAATTGTATCATAATTAAATAAAAATATAGTTAAACAAAACATTATGCAGTGTTAAGATAAAAACAAAAATGATAGGTATCATAAATTAATAAATCACTGGGGAAGGGAGTGTACAGCTTGCAGCAGAGTTAGACAGGTTTTATTTCTGGGAAAAAGAATGTTCTCAAAAGAAACTCTGTTCCAAGTCATTTCTCCAGGGTCCCTTTAACAGCACTACATCAGATGCCACTTTAACTTCCATGATAACATCCTATGGAATCCTGGGATTTACAATATAGGGAGAGGAACTGAGAATTCTTTACTGGAGAGTTCTAATTCCCCTCCAAACTAAAAGAACCAGGATTACTCTTGATGTTAACATGGCAGTTAAAGTAGAATCGTAATGCTATAATTGTATTGTTGCCAGATGAACATACGTAGGATGTGAAACAACTAGGATGACCCTTAACAATGACTGCAGTGAATGGCCATCTCCCTCCCCCCACTCCACAATGGAGGACTTGAAGTGGGGATGGGCTGTTTGCTGCCCTCCCCTGGGATGAGGCAGAAATGTAAAAGAATCACGCCATGGCAGCAATGCCATGGTGAGAAGCTTTGGGGATGGGATAGGAGGCAAGTGTTGCCAACCGTCCCTATTGCCTCATTGCAAGAGAAGAAATTGACTCACCCACCTGCCGCTGTTATAGTATGAAGTTTTCTTGGCTGTCTAGGGGCTGGATAGGAATTTTTTGCTCTTTTCCATGGGTTTTTCACCTACCCCCTACTGTTTCCAGCAGTATATGGGAAATTGGCTCAGGTGTGTCATGATAATACCTAATTTGGGTTAAAAGTTGAATTCTAATTTGGCGTGTATAATTAACCAACTCTGGCATAGATATTTGGATTATATTTCAGTGAGCATCTTGAATGGAAGGGATGTTTATGGAACCACCTCTTTAGGCCTTGTGACCTGGGAGGTGGAAGAAAGAAATTGCCTTTAAGTTTGTCTTGAAGGATAAACCCCATCTTTAATCTTCATGGATTAGAATGGGGGTTTCTGGTTAGACTTTCTGATGCGGGCCGGCCAGCAAATAACCCAGCTTTTGGATTGTTGTTGAGGGCTCAGGTATTATCATCCAAATAAGCTGCAGAGGTGGTCTGGGGAAAGACACCGGATACAGCTTCTTCCACACTTGGTTGTTGTTATAAATTAGTTGCAGTTCCATTAAGAATTTAATAAATAGGTCACTAAATGGCCCTGTTTTATCCCAGTCTTGTGTCTGATCTCATTATTCTGGGGTTGGGTAGCAATGAGAAATAGAAAATTCACTCAAATGTCTTAGTACTCCCTATATGGGAGTTAGCATTTCTCTAGTGTTAATGTTACTGTTTATTATTTTCATACGCAGAATATATATACACAGACACAGTCATACACACATATATATGCATACATAAGATAGCTGGCACATAATGCTGTTTGCTTTTCTTTTGTATAGCTAACAAATGAGAGGTGTTCTCAGTGCTAGTTTGGAATTTGATTGGCTTCAGTATCTATAATCTATTCATTGCAATATAGCAGCATTGCTGATCATTGCCATGATTTTACACTGCTAAGAGTTTTATTGTTTTTATTTTGTGTTTAGATAATTTATAGACATATTTATTGTATACTTCCTCAGTATTTATAAGAATGAAAGGAACTTTATAAAATAATTTAATTAATAAATAATACCATTCAGAAAAGCAAAGGGTAAATGGTTTTAACCCCTTGTCCTTACACCTGAGAGATAAATTCCAATTGGGAACAATTACATTTGCAAATAGATCACTAAAGTTAATAGGCATGGTATAATTTGGATTGGGACCATGGCAGGGGCAAAGGGTTAAAGCAGCCTTGTTCCCAACAAATTGAATGGTGCCCTTTAATTAGGTGACAGAAGAAAAAAGACTGAGGCGCATTACAGACCGGCCCTTTGGGGTGGCCTGTAGGCGCGCCTTTCCCCGGTGTATCGGGGCCTCAGTGGTTAGAACGGCAGCTGCTGAGGCCCTGATCCGCCGCTTTCCGGGCCACGGGGAAGCGGCAAAAGGCCGCTTCCCCACAGCCTGGAAAGGGGTGTCCTTGGGGCTTCAAGCCCCAAGGACACCCCGTGGTGGCAGGGAGGAGGAGAAAGGGGCCGCTTGGCCCCTTTCTCCCTTGCGTAGCTGGGTGCAGCCGTCTGAAGGCTGCGCCCAGTGATGCAAACCAGGAAGGAGCTCTGTTTCGGAGCTCCTTCCTGCGCGGAAAGGGCGCGTTAAGCGCCCTCGCACGGAGCGATGGTGTCACGTCCACACCGCTTCGTTTGGAGGCGGCGCGTTCGTGACGCCATCATGGCGGCGGCCGTATGGAACGGCTGCGCCATTTTGTACGCGCGGAGCGCATACTAGGGTTAGGGGTGTGTGGAAGCACCGCCCCTTCCTAACCCTAGTACGTGCTCTGCACATACTTTAATGGCGGTCTGTAACCCACCTGAAATACGTTTTTGCTTAATGATAATTTATTGATTTTTGGAAACTATAGTATAACATCAGTGTCAACACCTGCTTGTTTAATGGTATAATCAGGTTTTGTACTAAATCAGTAGTAGGTATTTTAATCTTAATTGAAACATGTTTTTAAGCAGCAAATAAATAACTACATTATTCTGAGACAAAAATCTGAGACATTTGGAATGACATTTGAAATTCTGGCATATTATGAGCTAACCCAACTCAAGGCCATTACAACAGCATCCTATTTATTTGTAGGGTTTTTTTGTTTTGTTTTTGTTTTTTGTTTTGGGGTTTGTTTGCTTTTTTTTAGGATAGTCTTTCATTCTTCTACTGTTTCTTTCTTTGTTGTCATGCAAAGATGGACTGCATTATGTTTCTGTTGAAGACAGAAATGGAGGCAAAAAATCTTAGCAATTTACTTAGTCAAGAGGTTTTTACAAATAAATAATACAATTCAGATTTTATAATTTGAGCATGATGCTGACAACCATAACTGTAGTTAAGTATGGATGTCATAATTTCTATAAATTATTTCACTTGGCTCAGCAAAGATGCTTGCAGAAATAATGTCCATGTCATGGTGCATATTCACACAAATGAAACGCAACTTGGCTATGTCTCCAAAAGATTCCACTATATTAAGATAACCACCATAATCGGCTAATCAGATGTAAGGATTTACCACATGCACTATCAACAACAAAGGCCAATGAGGGGGAGAACAATTACAAATAATACAAACTATGTTCTTATTGTATCTTTCAATAGAGTACACCTATTTCCTCTAAGGGCTTTCCCAAAGGAGGCAGCTGCTGAATTCAACCAAAATTAGACTATTGTCTTGATGCTTTCTTTAAAGGCACTGACAAATAGACACAGGGAGCAAAAGAATACATTCTCTCTTTATTTTTCTCTTTGTAATTTTACAAAAGCTATAACATTTAAAGAGCATACATGAAGCTTTTATCTGAACAAGAACAAGGTTTGATGAGATGAACTGATATTTCAGCTGGCTTAATTCACCTTTCAAATAAAAGCTCTTTGAAATCCCATTTTTCAAAAGATCAAAAAATGTACATGGATTTGGAAAGAGAGGGACTGAAAGGGTAAGAGAATGTCATCTAGTTAGCCAAATGATAACTAGTAGGAGACTATGTTGTTTCTGATGTTGGAAGAAGGTGGAACACATGCCAATGGTTACAATTCTTTTCTTTTTAAAGAGATCATAGGCGGGTTACAGCCTCCGGTTGTAGCGTCCGGGAACCACAGCAGCCAAACGGCGCAGTTCCCGGATGCTGCAAAGAAGGAGCGTGAAAATCGCGCTCCTTCCTGCGCCCCGGAAGAGACACCGCAAGTGCCAAAGCATGCACTCGCGATGTCATTTCCAAGGCGCGACATGCGGATGCAGCGCATCTGCTACGTCAAGATAGTGACGGCCGTGTGGAACGGCCGCCGCCATTTTGTACGGACTCAGTCCGTACTAGGGTTAGGGGCGTCTGGAAGAGATGCCCCGTTCTAACCCTAGTACATGCTGAGCACGTACTTTCCTGCCCGTTTGTAATGGGCCATAGAATCATAGAGTTAGAAGAGACCACAAGGGCCATCCAGTCCAACCCCTACCATGCAGTAACTATCAAAGCATCCCCAACAGATAGCCATCCAGCCTCTGTTTAAAGACCTCCAAGGAAGGAGACTCCTTCACTCTCTAAAGGAGCATGTTCCACTGTTGAATTGCTCTTACTGTCAGGAGATGGAATCTCTTTTCCTGTAGCTTGCATCCATTACTATAGTATCTGTAGAGCTCTTCCCTAGCATCACATTTCAAAGAGTTGCTTCTCTTACCCTTTCTACACTTTCTAGCTTTCAGAACCATATATAGAAATCAGAAAACTGTGGGGGGATACAGATGGGCAGAAAGGGGCGGCCAGACGCTGCCCTTTTCTGTCCTGGATGGAGGCCGCAGCAGGCCAATGCTGTAAGGCTAAGATGGCGTCCATGGCACACAGTAGGGCTTGGGAGCATGTGAACATTCCATTCTCTCGAGCCCTACTTTAGGCCCCAGGCTGATGCAAACCGCCAGTCTGTACTGGGCCTATGGTACATATGATCCAGAATTTGTTGTTCAATAATATATCTTTGCACTTCAGGATCTTATGTATAGTGGGCCCTTGTTATCCGCTGGGGTTTGGTTCCAGGAACCCCCATGAATAACAAAATCCGTATATGCTCAAGTCCCATTAAATACAATCCCTTATATAAAATGGAAAAATCAAGGTTTGATACTTGAAATTTATATATTTTCTTAATATTTTCAAGCCGTGGATGCTTGAATCCGTGTATAAAAAATCCGTTTATAAGGAGGGCCAACTGTAATTTATTCATAGCGGCGCCTCTAAATTCTTGACAAGTCTCCATTTTGATTTATGGCTGAATCTTGAAGTATACATTTCAAGGGAAGTGGAACTGAAAATTAGGATGGTTTGAATTTAGTTAGCTGATCATAATTCTGAGCTTAAAGAGGTAGGGAAAGAGCTAAGGGCTTTAGGTTTGATTCTTTGGAGGCTACCATTATTAATGTAACATATTTGCTAGAAGGTACGCTAATAAGAACAATTGGTAGAAATCAAACCAATGGGGAGAGAGGCTAACTCACTTGCTACTTGGAAATCAGTAACTGATTGATTGTTTAAGCTTCAGGTTCCTTAGAAATATGTAAACAAAGGATAGCTAAAGGATTCTAAAAATTACCTAAAGTAATGAACACTAGATCATGCATCTAAATCCAGTTGTTAGTCCACACTACAGTACGTCTAATGAATCAGTGGGAATTTGTTAAGTGAATGCTTTGGCATATTCTATTGATCCGATGGATGGATTCTAGTAGCAATTGGATTTAGGTGATGGAGAAGAACTGTAGCCATTTTGAACTTGTTCTCATTTAGGGGCTTGACAGATGGGCAGCTCTGTGCTGCCTGTCTTTGCTCCACATTGTTGCCGCAGAACCAAACAGCGTGGCAACGATGCACTTTCTCCTGGAAGCAAAAAGAAGCAACTAAAAGCAACTTCCTGGAAGAGGTGTGATAATGACATGTTCGCACGTCATTATCATACCTCTTCCAGCCAGATACGTTTGGGAACGCAGATGCCCACGCATTATCGTCACACACCCCATGTGGATGGGGCACCGGCAAGATGGCACACAGGCTCCGCTAGAAGGGCTGGACGCGTATGGATGTCTAGGCCTCCAGAGCCCTAAAGCGCCAGTCTGTACCGGGCCTTAGATGCTTGTAAACAACAATTTTGCTCTGACAAAGCCAAATTTTTTATTTTCTGATCTGGAATAATTTTTTAAAAATGGAAATCTTTATCCAAACTCATTGCCGGGTGATGATAACCTATCTTTGGTTCCCATTTTTCATGCACTTCAGATTGGAAAAATGAGTAACTCTGCCTGTAATTTTGATCCCAGCTAAACAGAACTTCAACCATTTTCGGCCTGTTATCTGCAATGGTGGGTAATGCATTTGTTGAGCTGAGTCAAGCAGCCTGAGAACATCACATAATTTGCACCAGGAAAGTGTTTATATGTGTGTTTCCATGCTTCAGCCCACAGAACCTGTATCTTTTAAAAAGAAGCAGCTAACCTGGAGTTGATATAATCAAGCAGCCTCTGTGGAGTGGAAAATGAATCTCCCATCTCAAATAGAACCCCAGCCTATTGTATTTTGCACCAAAACAATAAGGGAAATATCCTGTAACAGGATGTACATTACCCTAATCTTTTTCATGTTCTTAGCACCCTTTTATATCAATTTCTCTGTGTTAAGGTTTTCTCTTTGCAGTATGCCTGTGTCTCTGCATAGTAGATCAAATGCCTTAAAAACAGTTGTTTTGAAATTTTCCAGTTCATTACCTGCTGATACAGCCTTTCAAAGTTTGTTGAATGGCACACATCCAATGTGAATTGTTGCTCTTTGCCGTAGGGCTTCTGAGACTCTTCGAGTCAGCTGTATGTATAGTTCAGACAGGTTTGTTTCATTGTTTTCATACCTAGGTGGCCATTGAGAGGACTTCCAGAGGCTTCAAGAGACACATAATGGGATTCAGAATCAAACTGAATACACCTTGGGACAAATACAATATCACTGCCTGAAACTGAATGTGTTGTTGCCTCAACACCCCATGAGAGTGTGTTGTTTTCTCTGCTGATCTAACAGGTCAAGAGACAAGGAAACCACTGCTGTTTGAAAAACAGCAACACATGTCAAACCTGTTAGCAATTATTAAAACTGAACTATGTGCCTGCCAGTACAGACCCCAAGTCCAGAACAATTTCTGCAGGAGTGGCAACCAGAAAGTTATTTTCAGGTGGAATGGCAATCATGAGGCCTGCCTGATGTTGTTTGGACTGCAGCTTCCAGAACTCCTCTCCATGGGCTATACTGGCCAGGGCTGCTACAATTCCAACATCATGTGGAGGTCTGTGTGACTCCCAGCCCTGATTTACAAGAGCCATAAAACATTTAAAAGTAGGAATTAAAGTTTTCATGATATCCACGGTGTTCAAGGATTTGGACTGCATTTTGGCATTCATCTCTATGTGAAAATATTTTAACGGTCCTACAAATCATTGTGAGAGACAGTAGTTTGAGCACTGGACTAGGACTCTGGAGACTAGTGTTTGATTCCCCACTCAACCATGAAAGGCCACTGGGTGACACTGGGCAACTTACCCACTCTCAGCCCCAGAAAACTCCATGATAGGTCCACCTTAGAGTTGCCATACGTCAGAAACAATGTGAAGACAAACAACAACAACCAAATAATTGCCTTTTGTATACAAATATTTGTGCAAAAACCATAAAAGCAAAAATAATGAGCTGTTCTTTTTACTTTCGTGCAGTGACTTTTTCTTGATGAAGTGTCTCCATGACACCCTTTCTCATGGAGGATACAAAAATTATGAATACGTGTTACATTCCTATTATAGCACAATCCTCTTCAGAATGAAGTGCCACTGAATTCAATGCATCTTACTCCCAGGCAGAGTTTGAAAAGCTGATTTTAGGAATATAAGGGTATGCCAAAGCCATCTGCAGCTAGGCACTGTTTAGAAAAGGACTGGAGCGTGGCTTTGGTGTGACTTCTGGACTCTTAGGACGCATGCATCATTGAATCACCATACCTCCACTGTGACTCGAAGCAGCTTTATTTTGGCTGTCTGTAACAGGCCATAGATTATAGATGGATGATAGAAACCTGATGGCTCAGTGGCTAAATACCTGTACTGCAGCCACTCACTCACAAATGGCAAGGTTGCGAGTTCAATACCAGCCAAGGGCTCAAGCTTGAGTCAGGTTTCCATCCTTCCAAGGTGGCTAAAATGAGTACCCAGCTTGTTGGGGCCAATTAGCGTACACATTGTAAACCACTTAAGTGCACTGATAAGCAGTATAGAAATGTACTTGCTATTGCTATTGCTAGTCCTCTCCCATTTACATATTTATTTACCAAAAAAAAAGTGAATGTCTTATTGATTGGTCTTTCTGGATCTAATAAAAAAAATCTTATCATCTTGGTACACACAATGAAAGACTGCCCCAAAGAAAATCTACATGGAATCAGATGCCATGGCGTTCTTGATGAAACTATATTTGCTGACAAAATATCTCTTTGCAACTGTTAACTACAACAGGTTTCTCTGTTTTCTTACAAAATGGTTAAATGGGTAAATTTACAAACAAAAAACAAGATACATGTCAAACAAGCAGAACGCTGCATGAAGGGGAGTTTTTTTTAAAAAAAAACTATGTAGATTAAAGAACAAATAATCTCTTCTAGACTTGAGGAATGTTCTGTTTGTCATCTGAAGGCAAAACTATCTAGCATGAGCTTTGATCATGTGTAATGGATTCTTTCTGACTGGTTGTCAACCTGAAAATTAAAATGCCACATTGGGAAAGCACACAAGCAGCTGTAGTAAGGGAAGCTTAATCATTTGCTCCAACTAATGAAGACATCATCATCCATGTAAATCAAGCCAATCCAAGATCATTATCAGCTGAATTTTCATTAGAAATCAAAGTGCCTTTATCCATCCATGAAAAATACTAGCATGCAAACAACAATATATCCTTTCACTTATGGTGTTCTCCCTCCTTGCCTCTCCCTTTCTCTCAAAGCTCTAATAACCCTGAAACTATCAGATAAACAGACTTTGCTCATTTTATGAGATACTGAAACAGAAAATGCTGAAATAAAAAAGCAGTGTGCTCATGAATGCTAAGTTATTCAGATATTTAAATTAATTGCATAGTTACAGAATGATTGCATCTTTTTATCTCCAACCAAGTAATGTAACACACACACACACACACACACAGATTGACAGTGAGGTGGGGAGAGAGAGAGAGTTTACGAAATACGACTGAGATTTGATTAATTTTCATCTTCCTCCTACAATTAAACATTCATCTGTGTGGAAAAACTTGGGTCATTTTCATCCCAGTTACTATGTTTTACTCATGGATTTGAAAATGATACTTACTGATGGCATGGGGTTAGGAACAAAAAGTGCTTTTCAGATCAGGAAAAATAATAAATGCAAATTTAGTAGAAAACTAACTAAACCGTATAAATGTTAGCTCTTGTAACATCTGCAATTGATTTTACCATCCTACTCCTTTATCCCCACATGCTGTGTTGAAGAAGTATTCACCCATCTTTTACTCTTAAACATTTTGTTATATTACTTGATTTTAGAATGAATTTAATTAGCATTGTTACTTTGTACTTTGGGACTGCAAAAAAAAATTAATTAATGCAACAATGTAAACAAAACCAAACTGGCACTTATTGATTTCTTAAGTATTCACCAAACTGAGGTAATACTTGATAGAAATACATTTGGCAGCAATTATAGCTGTGATTCTTCTTGAGTAAGTCACTCTCAACTTTTGCCATTCTTCTGAGGAAAATTGTTCTAGCTCTCTCAGGGGAACTATTGCTGGAGAGAAGTGCTTTTGCACATTTAAAACTTGTGTGCCAACCATACAGATTCCTTGAGACACTGGATCTGGCCTCAGTGATACATGCCTTAGTTATATCCCATTTGGACTGCTGTAACATGTTCTACTTGGGATTGCCTTTGATGAGTGTTCAGAAAATTCAGCCATACTGTTAACTGGGGTAGGTTACAGAGACCACACAATGCCTTGTTAAAACAGCCTCATTGGTTACCAGTTTGTGTCCAGGCACACTTCAAAATGCTGGTTATGACCTATAAAGTCCTCTATGGCTAAAGTCCAAGCTATTTGGCAGACCATATCTCCCTGTATCAACCAGCCTTGTCCTCAGGCGAGGCCTTTCTCTTCGTCCCATCCTCATCTCAAGCACAGTTGGTGGGGATAAAGCACATGCAAGAGAGTGGCTGTCCCTAGATTCTGGAACTCCTTCCTAGGAAGACCAGTATGGCCCCCTCTTTGTTGTCCTTCTACCAGCAGGATGAGACCTATCTGTTAAGACAAGTGTTTAAAACAGAAAGTTTTCAAAGAATGTCCTGAGGGTGTTTTATCATTTTAAAGTGTATAGTTTTTAAGTGCTTTTATCTTTTTTTAATTGTATTTTGTTTTTAAACAAATGATCTGTTTTAATATTTCAGTAGTTTAATTTCTTTTTAACTGTCATTTTTGTAAGTTTGTAATTGTGTTGTGCTTTTAGACTGTAAGTTGCTTTGAATCCCAATTTTGGGGAGGAGAGTAAGGTAATGGTGTAAATAATAGTCAGAGTGCTGTTGCTGACACACAGGATAGGATGTACTCTTGTGGGGGAAAGCAGGGGGAGGTCAGATCTCTGTATCTTCTTTTTCAAACCTTACAGAAGGAGGTATCCAGTATCTGCCTCCACAAGACTGCTGCTCTGGCTCACAACAACAACCAAGGGCTGCTGGATGTACCTTTGTCTTCCAAGTCACTCACTAACAGTAGGAGCATGTTCCAGCTGCCTTTGAGCACAGCAGGAAGAAGGACCACACTCTGCTCCAGCATAAAACTACTCCTTTCTTCCTCACTTCTCAAACTGATCAGTGGCCAGAAAGATGAAGCCATGCCTGGCATGTCCTCAAATGGTGTGTTTGGAGGGTGGAGTAGAGAAAGCCAGGCAGAGAGAACAGCTGCTGCTGCCCCCAATAAATATACCAGGGGAGATTTAAACTCTGCCAGTGTGAGGCAGGATCTCAGCCAATAGCTCCAGGTTTCAGACAGTTTTCACATACATGACTAAAATGTCTAAACAGATATATTACTCTTTGCCGCTAGGATTTTTCTTGTCCCAGCTAACATAATAACATAAATCCCATGCCAGTTTTCTGCAAACTATGATAGAGAGAATCAGAAAAGCAATATACTGTTGTCCCTTCATATCCACAAGGAATCCGTTCCAGATCCCCCACATACACGGATAAGAAAAAACATGAGAACTCAAGTTCTGTGGTTCCCTATGGGCATGTGCATGCACCTTCATCAACAACAATGGGGCTTGCTGTCTGCGGAAGCTCAAATCCATGGATGGCAACCCTGCAGATAATAAGAGCCAACTGTATTCTGACTGGCCCCATTTTGGAATTTGGAATTCTCATTGGGGTCAGGAGATATGTACAAGAAAAAAGCTTTTATGCTTAATGCTATTTTCATCCTGGAGAGAAGTGACCAGTGGGGTCCCACAGGGCTCTGTCCTGGGCCCAGTGCTATTCAACATCTTTATCAATGACCTGGATGACAGAATTGGGAGCATACTTATCAAATTTGCAGATGACACCAAATTAGGGGGAATAGCTAATACCCCAGAGGACAGGATCAAGATTCAAAATGACCTGAATAGACTAGAAAGCTGGACCAAAGCTAACAAAATGAAATTCAACACAGAGAAATGTAAGGTATTGCACTTAGGGCGGAAAAATAAAATGCACAGATATAGGATGGGTGACACCTGGCTGAATGAAACTATGTGTGAAAGGGATCTAGGAGTCCAAGTAGACCAGAGTTGAACATGAGTGAACAGTGTGATGCAGCAGCTAAAAAGGCCAATGCTATTTTAGGCTGCATCAATAGAAGTATAGTGTCTAGATCAAGAGAAGTATTAGTGCCACTGTATTCTGCTCTGGTCAGGCCCCACCTGGAATATTGTGTCCAGTTCTGGGCACCACAATTCAGAAAGGACATTGAGAAACTGGAGCGTTTCCAAAGGAGGGCGACAAAAATGGTGAAGGGTCTGGAAACCATGCCCTATGAGGAACGACTTAGGGAGCTGGGGATGTTTAGCCTGGAGAAAAGAAGGTTAAGAGGTGATATGATAGCCCTGTTTAAATATTTGAAAGGATGTCATATTGAAGAGGGAGCAAGCTTGTTTTCTGCTGCTCCAGAGAACAGGACCCGGAACAATGGATGCAAGCTACAGGAAAAGAGATTCCACCTGAACATTAGGAGGAACTTCCTGACAGTAAGGGCTGTTCGACAGTGGAATGCACTCCCTCGGAGGGTGGTAGAGTCTCCTTCCTTGGAGGTCTTTAAACAGAGGCTGGATGGCCATCTGTCAGGGATGCTTTGATTTGGATTTCCTGCATGGCAGGGGGTTGGACTGGATGGCCCTAGTGGTCTCTTCCAACTCTGCGATTCTATGATTCTATGATTCTAACCCTCAATCCAACCCTCAATCCAATAGAACTCTAATTCTAACCCCAACACTAATCCTCAATGCAGTGGAAGTCTCATGGGGGTAAGAAAGTTTTCCACAACTCACTGATGCAAAAAAATTTTAAAACTTAATGCATGAGGTGTTTTAAAAAAAGAAACAATATGGGAAAGAATTACATACTGAGCACAATATGGAATTATGGATAAAATGGATACACAATAAATCAATTTGTTATTAACTGATGGACAAGCAGTTTTTCCCACTTCTCTACCTGTAGATGAAGAGAATGAAAACCAACCCCCTTTTCATTCCATTACAGATTCCAGAGCCAGAAGGACAGTAATCACACTGATAACAGTTATCAATATCTGTCAGGCTGCAAAAAGCCACTGGTGCCTTGGGCACCACATTAGATCAACTGAACATCTGGGGTGAACACATGGAGGAACACACAGAAAGCAGCATAACAATTAGATTGTGGTGGAATTTCAAACCCCTCCTTTAAAATAAACAGAAACGTAGGATGATAATTTCTTTAATGTCAGCATAACCAGGAGCTGGATGCTTATTGAGAATTCTAAAAATTAAATAAGGATGCCACTTCATGTATATCTTTCTATGTTGCTTTTTCCAAGTAAGAAAGAGTCAGTAACAAGGAATCTTCCACTGACACCTGAATAAACATTACTTCATGCACAGCTCCAACTATGTAAGAGTCTTTGATTGTTCCAATAATTCATGCAGTGAACGTAACCTTTGAAACTCCTTACCATGCACAACTCTCAAAGCATGCAGTGCTTGTCCTACAGATCATGTAGCATGGAAGAAGCTTTTCAATATTATGAGTCACAAGGCTAAATTAGTTGCACTTAGTTCCCATTTAAATCAGTTAGACTTGGTGAATGAAGATATTGTTCATTTTTTTAAAAAATAAAAGCTTACCAAAATCCACAAAAGTTTTCATAAACAGAATGTAAATAACCAGATTAAAAAAATAATGTAAGAGAAAGCACAACCAACATATATTCATAGAATCATAGGGCAGAAAGATACCCAATTGTTACCTTGCCCATCATGCTGCCAGTGCAAAAATCCACAGCTAAAGTATCCCTGAGAAATGGCCTTCTAATCTCTGTTTCAAAACTTGCAACAAATGAGAGAGAATCCAGTTCACTGTCAAGCAGTTCTTACCATCAATAGGTTCTGCCTAAGGTTTAGCTGAAACCTCCTTTCTTATCATTTGAATCCACTGGTTCAGATCTTACTGTTTTGAACAGCAGTAAACAAGCTCGCCCTATCATTACCTCTCAGTTTTGTCTTCTTGGGACTAAATATATCCAATTCCTGCAACTGTTCCAAATAGGTTTTTCTTTTCAGATCTTCTACCATCTTGCCCTCCTCTGGACATGTACCAGCTTGTCAATGTCCTTCCTAAACAGTGGTGCCCAGAACTGGGCAAAGCAATCCAGTTGAGGTTTGACCAAAACAGAAGCCTGGCATTACTTTTCCTTTGAATTCTGAGAAAGCCAAGAACCACACTAGGACAGTATTTGTTGTGGTAGTTGATTCTGCCACTACATCACATTGTTAACTCATATTTAGCTTGTACTCTATTAAGATCACTAGATACTTTTCCAGCCAATAGACACTTATTGTATTGTATTTTATTATTGTTAGCCACCCCGATTGACCTCAAAGGGGCGGGATATAAATAAATTTATTATTATTATTATTATTATTATTATTATTTATGCATTTGATCCCCACCTCCACCTCCACCCCCACCCCCCCACCCCCACCCCCGTTTAAATGTAGACCTTACATTTATCCCTTTTGAAATTCATTTTGTTAGTTATGGCCCAGTTCTGCAATCTCTTATGGTCACTTTGAATTCTGATTCTTTCTGAGGTATTATTTATTCCTCCCAGTTTGATGTCATTCACAGATTTTATGGGCACTTTCTATGCTAATTCATCCAATTCATTTGTAAAGATGTTAAACAGTTACACCATGTTCAGGGTGGAATTTTGCAGTACACCTTGTGTCTCTTGCCTCTGGTGACATTCTTTGGGTCAGCCCATCAACCAGTTGAAAATCCATCTGATAGTAGCACCATCTAGCTTACACTTTATCAGCTTTCTATCATGGGGAATATCATCAAAATTCTTACTCAAACAAAAGTAAATTGCATTAAGAATAATCCTTTAATCTACCAAACCTGTAACACCGCCAAAAAAAGAGATAGATAATATAGGACTTGCATAATGTATTTTTGAGAAACTCATGCTGGTTTCTTAGTAATCACAGAAACCTTTACTAAGTGCTCACAAAGTGGCTGCTTGATGTTTTCCTCAAAATCAAGGTAAGCTGTCAGTAATTGCCCTGTGCTCTTTTCCTCCTTTTGAAGACAAGGACAATGTTTCCCAGTGCCAGTCTCCTGGAATCTCCCTTGTTTTCCAAGAGACAACAAAGAATATACAGAAACAGTTTAGGATTATGTCTATAAATTGTTTTAGTACCTTTGGAGGCAGTTCATCTGACCCTTGAAACCTGGATTCATTTGAGGCAGCTACAGTAGGTACTGTGTATCAGTTCTTTCTCTGTCTTGGGTTGCAGTCCCCTCACTAATTCTATATTCACCAAGTTAAGCACTGTTTTCCTTTTGGGAGAAGACAGAGGCAATTCCACCTTCTCTCTATCATGCACTAGCATTTCTCCATCTTTTTCATCCAGTAGACCTACTGTCTCTTCCTCCTCCACCTCATTCCAAATACAGCAAAAATAAAATAATATAAAATAATAAACATTAATAGAAATAAAGGAACTGTTTTGAAATGGCAGTGTTCAGAAATGAATATGAGAACACTTTGATAGGTCCAAAACACACTACAGAAATAACCCAGTTTGACACTACTCTAACTGCCGTGGCTCAGTGCTAGGGAATCCTGGGTATTGGAGTTTATTGTAGCATCAGAGCTCTCTGCCAGAGAAGGCTAAATGCCTCACAGAACTACAGTTCTCAGAATTTCCTAGCATTGGACCAGGGCAGTTAAAGTGGTCTCATATTTGATTATTTCTGCAATGTGTTTGGCCCATAGACAACAGAAAGCTACTAAGTTTCTGTTCTTAAATAGATCTTTTTACTATAGGATGCTTGCAGGTGTCCAACCTGCTCATGTCAGGGCTAAGTATGGATATAGCAACGTACACAAGTCCCACCACTGTCTTCCACTGCTAATACCTCAGTTCTTGACCTTCTGTGTTCTTCTGGAAGGTCTAAAAGATTCTCTCCATGTCCTGAAGATGAGTAGAACTTTCTGCACAATGGAAGAGTCTACAGTACTTCATATCTTGGGGTAAACACAAGGGACTTTTCTACTGTGTAAACTAACTGTGCCAAACATGATGGTATTGCTCACTATTCAGCTAAATGATTACATTCTGCTTATGTCATCTGATAAGAATGGCATCTCTTGCTTCTTGATTCCATCATAGTTTGCATTCTTTACCTATCTATCTGTTTATCTATCTGCCCCTTTCCTTTAATTTGCATTCATCAATTTATAGGCCAGTTAACATAGCTAATGAAGTGGATAGTTCCAGTCTACAAAAAGCTATGCTGTAATAAATATGCTAATCTTGAAGACACCACAAGACTCCACTACATTTGAACATTGTAATTTTTCCTTCAACAGAATACCATAGCTACCCTTCAAGAATGTTACTCATGTATTTAATGTAGTATAGGGACAATTTCAATCTAGATTTGCTTCTTTCCCCCTCATCACTAGCCTCCATCTCCACTCTAAATAAATTTAATGGCTCCCCTTGGACTTTTAAAATTAATTTGATTTGTTTTATGGCAAGTCTGTCAATGGTTCACAGTCCATAGGGTCCAGCATTTGCTTTTATAAATAATTCCCTTTATATGGTGCAATTAGGACTCTGTATCTGTCTGCTCAGGACTAAGAGGTAAGTGTGAGAAACAATCAGTAGTGAAAAGGTTGCTCCCTTTCCTCTCTGACACAGGAATATGTAGAATATTGCATAATTGCTATGATGCTACAAATTGTTTTTGCACATTGGCATAATATGATGACGGTATTACAATATTTAGATATTAAATAAATAATTTTTAAATGAATTAGGAAAGACAAATAAATTTCTAAAACAGAAAGAAAAAGCAACTGTTAAGTCATGATTACTTCCATTCCTGTCTAAAATGTGGAACATTTGACCAGCTGGCACTGTCACCTAATGAAAATTATGCATGTTGAGGCTCATATTTTAGGGAAGATAAAGAACAGCAATCTTAAATTACTTATTTGTATTTTAATTCAAGAAGTATGGGGTTCAGTCCCACCATCTCCTACATCTTGAATTAAAACACAAATAAATAATTCAATTTTGGTGTTATATAAAGAGGCAAAACCAATCTCCACTGACTGAGGTATATATATTTTGCAAGGTCAGCTTTGTTGTTGTTATCCCTCCTCGAGTCGATCTTGATCCATGATGACCCTGTAGATGAGACATCTCCAAGACTCCCTATCCTCCACTGCTCTACTCAGGTCCTGCAAATTCATACCCATGACCTCCTTAATAGAGTCCATGCATCTAGCATGTGGACTTCCTCTCTTTATGCTACCTTCTACCTTTCCTAGCATTGTTGTTTTTTCCAATGATTCATGCCTCCTCATGATGTGGCCAAAGTATGACAGCCTATGTCTAGTCATCTTGGCTTCCAGAGAGATTTCTGGTTTGATCTGGTCTAGGACCCATTTGTTTGACTTCTTGGCTGTCCATGGTAACCTCAGCACTCTTCTCCAGGACCACATCTCAAATGGATTAATTCTGTTCCTATCCACTTTCTTAACTGTCCAGCTCTCACATCCATACATTGTAATAAGCAATACAGTGGCATGCATGATTCTAACTTTTATGCTCAGTTGTATGCCTTTACATTTTAGGATATTTTCCAGTGGATCTGTGGAAATTGGTAAGAAAACTTGTACATCCAAAACATCTGGGTATGCATTTAAGGTAATGCAGATTTCTGTGGCCTTTTCACACTACACATTTATAGCACTGTATTTCACTTTAACAGCCATGGCAACATGCCAAGGAATTTGAATGTTTGTGGTTTGGTGAGGCACTAGTGTTCTCTCCCTGAGAATTTTACATTTGTTGTTTGTTGTCAAATCAACTTTTACTTATGGCAACCGTATGAATGAGAGACCTCCAAGAACCCCCTTCATCTGCTGCCCTGCTCAGTTCTTGCAAATACAAAGCCATGGCTTCCATGAATGAATCAATATATTCATAGTGCAGTCTCCCTCCCTTAGGTCATGTGACCCAGATGATTCTGACTTTGCTGTTTAATAATATATTTTTACACTTGAGGATCCTATTAGTTCATTCATAGCTGCCTTTCCAAGTCTTACTCTTCTCCTGGCAGCTTGACTATGTTCTCCATTTTGATTATGACTGCACGAAGGTACAGGAATTCTTTAACTGTTTTGATGTCTTTGTTACCCACTGCAAAGTTATATAAATAATCTGGAGTCATTATTTATGTTTTCTTAATATCCAACTTTAACTCTGCTTTTCTACTTTCTTACTTTATTTTCACCAGTATTAATTTTAAGACTTTTCTGTTTTCTGTGGATAATATGGTGCCATCTGCATGTATTAAATTAATCATGTTCCTTTTTCATTTTTACACCTTTTCCTCCTGCTTTCTGTTTGATATGTTCTATATATAAATTAAACAAATAGGATGGTATAAAATCCAGCTTTATTTGATCCTCTTGCCAATAGGAAACTGTTCTGAAGAGAAGCAAAAGTAAACAATGATAGACACAGGGGCAGAATCCTGGATGGAACTATTCAGCAGTTGTGTGCAGGGAAATAATCAATGCAAACAAACAGAAGACAATAAAAAGGTAGAAAAAGTGACCTCTTCCACAGGATCTCAAATTTAAAGGGAAATTCAAACCAAGACGAAGGATGCTATATGACTAATAGGGCCATATGATCACATTATGTGATCAGGACAGACTAAAAAATTGGTGGAAGCAATGCATGGAGGAACTTTATAAAAAGAGATGTAATGATGAGAGATTTCTTCAAGGAAGAAATATTTAAAGATGAACCAACTATTTTAGAAGATGAAGTAGAAATAGCTTGTCATGCATTTGGGAGAGATAAATAACCAGGAACACATGACATACCAATAGAGCTATTTCCAGCTGTATAGAGGGATTCCATTCAAATTCTAACAAAAAATTGCCACCAAATATTGAAAACAAAACAATGGCCCACAGACTGGAAATACTCAATATATATTCCAATCCCCAAGAAAGGGGACAACAGGAATTGTAGTAACTATGGCCCTGTACAGATGGGCCCTTTGTGGGGCGCCCATGACGTGCTAGGGTTGCCTCAGAGCAGTGCGTGCACACGCCCCGCAACCCTAGCACATGATGAGGGCATCGCAGCTGCGCAGCACCACCCACATGGCACGCACAGCTATGATGTCACAGCTGTGCAGTGTCCAAAAAGCGCTGCGCAGCCATGACACCAGGGATGTCTTTGTAGGTTTGCAGCGCCGCAACTGCTCCGCAAAAAGGAGCCACTTTTTAATGCTCCTTTGTTGCTACGCAGCAGCATCACGTAGTTTAGTTGCTGCGGCACTGCTGCGGAACAGAGAGGCGCCTCCCCAGTGCCTCTTTCTGGCGGTCTGTACCCCACCTACGAAACTATTATTCTGCAATGGCATCACTAGGGGGTGCAGGGGGTTCAGATCGCACCAGGTGACACCCTAAGGGGGGGGTGACACCACTGGTCCTCAACCATCTGTATTTTGGCAGAAACGGGCTGTGGCATTCATCTGTTTTCCTTTAAAATACTTTAAGAGTGGGAGTGGGGTGAAGCTCAGTGGGAGGAGAAAGGACAGGCTCCCCCAAAATTTTAAAATTAAAATTAAAATTTCAAATTTTAAATTTAATTTTGTAAAAACTTATTTGAAAATTTGAAATTTTGAATATTTAAAATTCTTTTTAGATTTTCTTTTTAAACATCACATTTTAACCAAATATTCACTGTGTATATGTAAATACATTTAGGTTGTGCATTTGATATTATAAATTTAATTTTGCTAGTTGTCACAGCTATTAGCTTGACATTCAGCATGGGAATTACGATTTATGAGTAACATTAGTGGAAAAAAGCATTACTAAGGATTCTGTATGGTGTGAAACTAGAGGAGGTCAAGGGGGGGTTGATACCATCAGTGACTGCACCAGGTGACACCAACCCTAGGGACGCTACTGTTGCACTGATCGTCCATGTAAAAAAAGTGATACTCAAGATTTTACAAGAAAGGATTTTACTATACATGAAGTAAGATGTGTCAGCTATCCAAGCTGTTTCCAAAAAGTAAGAGGCACTATGGATCATTTTACAAGCATACGTGGCTAATGTAATCCATCAAAGCATTTCGGGGGGGGGGGGGATCAATCCCTGCTTCATAGAATACAGCAATGCATTTGATTGCGTCAATCAGGAAAACTACTCATCACTCCAAAAGAAACAGGTGTGCCATGACAATCGACTGTCTTGATATGTAACCTATATGCTGCACAAGAGGCTACTGTCAAGACACAACATGGAAAAACAGAATTCTAAACATACCTCTGTTAACTGCAAATCCCAGGATCTCATAAAACGGAACCATAGCAGTTGAAGTGGAAATATAGTGCTATAATGATGTAATGTGAAATCACCCCTAAACTCTGAGACCTGCCACACTGCAGAAATAAAGCAATTTGACACTAACAGTCATGTCTCCATCCTGTGGAACCCTGGGATTTGTGGTTTGGTGACAGCCTAGTCTGCCAGAGCTCTGGTGTCTCACCAAACTACAAATCCCAGGATTCTGTAGGATATAGTTATGGCAGTTTAAGGCCCAAAACAGGCAGGGGTGGTGGCTTCCAGCCACTTTGGGGGTCTGGAGTTTACACAACACATGCCCCCAATCACCTAGATGCCAGCCTGGGGCTGCCCTGGAGCTACCTAAGGTGTCTCAAAACCAGCCCCCAAAGGAGTGGCTTTTTCCACTTCTTATGGTCCATTTGGAACCGCGGCAGGAGGCACCCTCAGGGCAGTGATGTGTGTTCGCTCCACTTCCAGAGTGATCAGTCTGGGAGCCATTACTGGCCACTCCTGGATGGCTGTCTTTTCACCCCAAAGTGGTATTAAACTGCTTTCTTTGTGCAGTGTGGATGAATGACATAGCAGAGTTTCTTGAAATGTGTAGCCATACATCTCCATTTAAACATTATAACTCTCCTGTGCCCTGTACATATTTTTGTTAACACAGTCCAAACTATCTTTTTACCTGAAAGCAGAACTGATCAGAGCACAGTATAATTCATGAACCATGCATAATTATATTGAACTTCAGAAACTCCATGGGTTTATTTTCCTCATAAATAACTATTGGTTGTTGTTCATTCAGCTGGTTGCATAGTTTGTACATCTCCTTTTTCTTTGCAATTTATTCAGGAGTTAGGCTTCATGCTTATTGATTCCCTCTGATACAGAGGATATCCCTTGGGTTTCCTTTGAGCAAGTTATAACATTTTAAAACTTGCCTGTATTCTGCCAAGCAAAGACTGTTTGAGCTTCCTCTGGAGAGTCCAGCAGTTATGGCAGGGTTTGCTGCCAGGTTTCAACACAACATTTTGTGTGGCAATTAGCAAATCTCTCTTATAGAGCCAGTACTTCCATGACTTCCACTGCATCAACATGTCCTTGATACTTCCTAGGATCTATTATTGTGTTTATTTTGAGCTAAAAGGGAAACATGGTTTTGTGATGTCAAAGGCTTTCATGGCCAGTATCCATAGATTTTTGTGGGTTTTTTGGGCTATGCGGCCATATTCTAGAAAAGTTTCTTCCTGATGTTTTGCCAACATCTGTGGCTGGCATCTTCAGAGAATGCTTGCCTGGAAAAAGTTGTGTGTGTGTGTGTGTGTGTGTGTATACACATACACACACACACACACACACACACACACACACACATACTGTGTGAGCCTGGGAATTCAGGAGATCACCAATTAGCAGAGACTAATCCTCTTTTGCATTAGCCTCCCAGCCTGAGGCCTGCCATCAGCAACAGAACAATACACATGCAAATCACTCCTGCATTCCCAGGCTCACACAGTATACATATATAGGCGCTTGATAGATGGGCCCTAAGGGGCGCTGTCGTCACGTGCGAGGGGCGGCGCTTTTAGGCGCCCCTCGCATGCGATGAGGGCTTCAAAATGGCGGTGCCCTGTACATACTGGCACCGCCATTTTGACGTGACGGATGCCTAGCATCCGCACATCTTGGCGCGGTTGTGACACCGCAAGTGCGCCATTGGTGCCTTGCGACATCACAATGGCGCCGGAAAAAGAAGCTGCTTTTTGCGGCTTCTTTTTGCTGTGCAAGGGAGCCGCGTGGTTTGTCCACTGTGGCTCCCTCGCACAGCAAACTAGGGCAGCAGCAGACCACCCTTTTGGGCGGTCTGTATCCCGCCTTACTCAACTTTTTCCAGGCAACCATTCAAAGTCAGGGGCTTTCCCAGCAGATAATGATCACCAATTAGCAGACACTAATCCTCTTTTGCATTAACCTCCCAGCCTAAGGCCTGCCATAAGCAACAGAACAATACACATGCAAATCACTCCTGCATTCCCAGGCTCACACAGTATATATACACCCAATTTTTCCAGGCAAGCATTCTCTGAAGATGCCAGCCACAGATGCTGGCGAAACGTCAGGAAGAAACTACCTAGGGCAACAGAGCCAGCAACAACATTCTGCTGGTTGTTCTAGGCCATTCCAGGTATTGTTCTAGAGAGCTGAATTCTCACACTTTAAAAGGCAAAGAGAGATGATTGCCTGAGAAAGTATTGGGTACCTTCTTACACAACTATGAAATATTCAATAACCAGTACAATCTGGAATTACATTGACATAATGACCTAGGAGGATTTTGGCCATATGTAAAAGGGTATTCCCCTACTCTTGAGTAGGAGAGGGTACTCCTTGGAATCATTTAGCTGTCACCACCACTCCCTTTAACCAATAACTCAGTGAGATATTACTGAGACTTCAACTTGCACTTTTTTTCCACCTGTGACTCTACAGAGACTTTTCCTCCCCTCTCCTCCAGGAGATGAGAATCCTATAGAAACATATGCACACACCAAACAGGCATGTGAAAATGAGTGAACAAGAGATCTTAAGAAAACTTTATTCTAAGCAAGCACACACTTTATTCTAAGCAAACATATGCACACACCAAACTGGCATTTTCACATGCCTGTTTGGTATCTGTGTACATTTTACATGCCTCATTTCCACATGCTACATAGCAAATGTCTATCTCATACATGAAGGCATCTTTCTGCAGCAATAACGTAAAAGTTAAGTCATATTCAGCTGAGATTAAAAAGAAATACAATCTCTCTACCTCAATTATCTGGACATTTCCTATTCTACTCATGATACCAATGTGCTGAATGTTAGATGTCTATGGAAAAGACTGGGAGTCTAGACACAAATGGTCCAGCCTGCAACCAGAAGTTTCTGATAGATGTGGCAGGCACCTCAGTCCCAAAGTCACTCTTTGTCTCTTCTTGAGTCTTGTGAAATCCTGAGGTTTTTATAAGCTCCTACTGAGCATCGTCTTAACCCAACACATAATAATAATAATAATAATAATAATAATAATAATAATAATAACAACAATAACAACAATAATAATAATAACAACAACAACAACAACAACAACAACAACAATAATAATAATAATAATAATAATAATAATAATGTATTTATTTATATCCTGCCTCTTCCCTTTTGGGGATTGAGGCAGGTAACAACAGAGGTTAAAACAATACAAAGTAATCAAACAAAGCAACCCCCCGAATGCCCTCAACCCTCACCCTCCCTCCCTGAATAAAATTACCGCAATAAAACCATATATAAATATAGATCACAATAACAAGTTAAAATCAATTAACACATGGCAACAGTGGTGAGATTTAATCAGAGGATCAGACTTGTTCTAGTTTGGACAAAGGTCAGTCTGGGAAGGCCCACCGGAAAAGAATTGTTTTTATTGCCTTTTTGAAAGCCTCAAGGGAGGTTATTAGGCGAGTCTCTTCCGGCAGGTCATTCCTGATTTTTGGAGCGACAATGGAGAAGGTCCTCTGGGAAGTCATCACCAGTCTGGTTTTCCTCAACTGCAATAAATTCTTCTGCAATAAATTATTAACTCATTGTTTACCTGGAAAGGAGATTATAAAGGTAAACAAAAGTGTTGGCCATCTAACGAGAAAGCCCATTATCACCGTGTCTCTGAGTAATATGTTCTCTTTCAAACATATCAGATTCACAAGAGGATTATCCCAGGAATGATGTAATGTTGATACTGAAGGCAATTGCTTTGTACCGTTTAGATGCTCCCTCTTCCAGGTTCTTTCCTGATATTCCCTCAAGCCCAAATAGTTATCAAGGCACTCCAAAATAACTATGGCCTGTTACAGACTGCCAAAATAAAGCTGCTTCGGGTCTCTTTGGAGATATGCTATTTAAATTATGCATGGGTCCTAAGAGTCCAGAGGTCGCACCAAAACCACACTTCATTCCTAAGCACTGGAGTGCAGCTTTCATGCAGCTTCCGGATTCTTAGGACCCATGCATCATTTAAATAGCATACCTCCAAAGAGACCCAAAGCAGCTTTATTTTGGCAGTCTGTAACAGGCCTATATATCAAGAAAAGGCAAGTAAAAATTTTGGCTAGAAATAGGGAATCTAGCATCTCTTTTTCTAAAAAGTAAGCACTGAAGTATGGGAAATTCTATGTTGTTTTCAGGAGACACTTGTTTGCCATGTATGGTTCGATATGACAGGTTATTTGAATTGTATAATTAGTTAATAAGGAGGGAAATTCATCAGGAAAGCAACATAAAAGTCTTGGTAACTGACCCCTTTGCTCCCCAGGCTTGATGACTTTTCCCCACAGCATTTTTTCTTGGAAGAAAAAGCTCCTGATGGTATTTTTTACAAGCTGTTAGATTAGTTGTTGCATGGGGGAGGTGAATTTTCATTGGGATTACAGCCAGAGAGAAAAGCATTCAACCTCTATGCATACCACATTCCAGATAAAAATTACAGTGCCCTTGGCATTTAATTAAAATAACAACAAACATGCTTGCTAATCAAGCTTCCAAAGTGACATGAAGAGCAAGGAAGCTTGATAGAGATCCGTGTTGGTACAGAGATAATCATTGTCTTGTTTCTAGTGATATTACTAGCCTAAATACTGCGCAGAGCTAGGTATGGTATTCAATTCAGGAGTCTTAAATTTGCATCACTGTGCTGGATTTAGGCCTGTATCATATTAATGAAACTGGATCAATCCAAAGGCCCTAACAGGTGTTGGAAGTGTTAGGGATTAATACTGTTCCCCTTCCATATAGAAGTTTTACTTCAGTAATGCCTGGTAATCAGAAATGTTGTATTCCTGAGTACCTCTTTAGGAAGTTTTGGAGGAAGTAAAAAAGAGAGTTTTAGAGGGTTTTTTTTTTAAATTATATTGAACATGATGACTTTATAAATTATGGATTAATCTGAAGAGGACAACATTATAGCTCTTCAAATTTTTACCATAAGTGGAAATAGTAAGACATGCTTTATAATGACACACAGAAATTTTAGTGCTATATGGTTGTGATTTTGTTCATAGTTGTTGCTGTTGTTAATCACCTTCAAGTTGATTTTGACTCATGTTGACCCTGTGGATGAAACATCTCCAAGACTCCCTATCCTTTACTGCTCTTCCCAGTTTCTGCAGATTCATACCCATTAAGTCCATCCGTCTAACATGTATTCTTCCTCTCTTTCTAATTCTCTCCACTTTCCCCAGCATTACTGTCTTTTCTAATAACTAGTGTGTTTTCATTATGTGGCCAAAGTACAACAGCTTCAGTTGAGTCATCTTTGCTTCCAGGGAAATTTCAGGCTTGATCTGTTCTAAAATCTGCCTATTTGTTCTTTTTGCTGTTCATGGTATCCCCAACACTCTTCACCACCACATCTCAAATGAATTTATTTTTTGTCCATTTCCTTAATTGTTCAGCTCTCACATCCATACATGGTAATGGGAGAATACAATTGCTTGTCTGATTCTGACTTTTGTGTTTAGTTGTATATCATTGCTCTTTAGGATTGTTTATAATTTTTTCATAGCTGTCCTCCCCATGCTTAGTCTTCTTCTGACCCCATTCTGATCTATGTTTAATCCAAGGTATAGGAATTCTTTCACTATTTCTATATCCTCATTGTCTAGATTGAACCTGTTAAGATCCTCTGTGGTCATTATTTTTGTTTTCTTGATGTTCAACAGTAAGCCTGCCTTTGCAATTTCTTACTTGACCTTCCTCAGTAATTACTCTAGGTCTGCAATGTTTTCTGCTAATAGTATGGTGTCACCTGCATATCCAAATTATTAATGTTCCTTTCTCCTATTTTCACTTCTCCTTCTTTCTCCAACCCTGCTGTTTGTATATGTTCTGCCTACAAGTTGAAAAGATAGGATGAAAGGATGCAACCTTGTCTGATTCCTTTGCCAGTTGGGAACCATTTTGTTTCTCCTGTTGTTCTAACCCTAGCCTCTTGTCCTGAGTACTGATTCCTTTTCAGGATTATTAGATGTGTTCATAGTAGAACATGTAAAACTTTAAAATATTTGTATTATTTCATAATTTTCATTGATGTTGCTGCCTTTTTCTAGAGATTCAAAAGAGCTTTTTAAATTATATCATTAGGAATCTAAGAATCTGCTCTGGACAGGGGAGGACAGGGGAGGGGATGGGCCCAAGGAGGCAGCTTGGTTGGTGACGATGGGCATAACCCATTGGCTACTAGAGAATCAACAGATCTTTCACATTTTTATCATAGGTTCATGACTACATAGATATGTAATCATGTGGCATTTCTAAAAAGGTTTTGCTGCTTCTCATCCTCCCAATGCTATTCAATTCCATATTACCAGCATTAAAAAAGTCCCAGAGATTAGACAACTTTAGTAATAATTATATGTTATCATTAAATACTAAGAAAATGTGATTATGTTCATCTTCAAATCTTTCTTTATTCACATATCCATTTAATTCAATTGCAAATTTTTATTCATCCAAATGCTATGGTTTAGGAAATAATTCTTATTGATTCCCCTGACAAAGTGTGCCATTCATCCTGAACTTTTTCATATCCTTGTCTGACCTGGATATAGAAAACAATATGTGTTGCTTTTTGTGGGGTTGTTTTTGGGGCTATGTAGCCATGTTGTATAAAACTTTATTCCTGATGTTTCGCCAGCATCTGTGGTTGACATCTTCAGAGAATGCTAACCTGGAAGGGAGTGGCTATATATATTGTGTGACCCTGGGTGAGGAGGAGTGATTTCCATGTTAATCTGTGTATTGTTCTGTTGTTGATGGCCTCCTCAGGGTAAGAGGATATGCAAAAGAGGATTAGTGTCTGCTAATTGGTGATCAGTGTTTGCTGGGAAAACCTCTGACCCTGAGTGGTTTCTCATTTGCATTTGCTGAGTCCTAGTTTTGGTGTCCTTCAGGACTGGTAGCCAAACTTTATTTGCTTTGAGGTTTCTTCTTTCCTGTTGAAATTGTCCAAGTGTTTGTGGATTTCAATGGCTTGCCTGTGCATTATGGCCTGATAGTTGTTGGCATGTGTTGTCATCAACATTTCACTTCCTCTAGATCATCATTTGTCTTTAGATTCTTTATTATTTGAGTTATGAAATATGATAGACTGATAGATATCGGCAAACCCTGATTAAAATTCATTTCACATAGTTTGCTGACAACCTGAAAGGAGCAAAGGCTGTTGTGGGCGGGGCTGGAGTAGCTGGCTGCATAATGAGCGTCCTTGCCTAGCTCCTCCCTATGGGATAAATGGTAGGCGGCAACAAACTTGCAGGCACGTTGCAAGAAAACTAAACTCTTTAATGGCAACTTTTAAACCAACAATATGCCAAGCCCTTGGCTGTCCCCGTGCCCTTAAGAAAACTATAAATCCCCCAACAGTGCCCAAGCAAAGTCTGTGTCCCTTAGTCGTCTTCCTCCGCCACACGGCCTCGTGACGAGGGTCTTCCACCGGAGTGCTTTTCCAGGGGTTCTAAATCGGCCTTTTCCTTATCCCGGGGTTCTGGGCCCGTCTGCCACTGTTCTCCCTTAGGGTCCCACCAGGCACCCTCCAGAGGGTCTGCCCTGGCTATAGCCCAACTCTCGGCGTCAGGGAAAGGGAACTCCCCTTCCACTCGGGGGTCTCTTAGGAAAACCTCCTCATGAGGTCCTTTTCGCCGCCCACCTGACCTTGTCTGCAAGATGGCGGGCACCCCGTTTTTATTGGTTTCTGCTTCACCTCCTCTCTCCCTTCTCCGACCGCAACTCCTCGTCCTCCT